>NC_041378.1:4261387-4263887 GCF_900634415.1 Cottoperca gobio
CAATAATAAGTTCATATATGAATACGGAAATAAATCCAAGCTATACTTTAAGAGCAAAGGAGGAGGAGTCTTCAGCCAAGTACAGGTAAGTGCTGATTTGACTAACATGCTCACAATGACAAAACTAACATGCAGATTTTAAGCAGGTAACATTTTAGTTTAGTGTGAGGCCAAATACCCTATGTTAACAAACCCAACAGAACATTTTACCTCCCTGGCTGAGGTTATTGAGAAACCATAAATGTCAACAACGTGGTGGCTCTACAGGACAGGTCGGTGAAACACCAAAGGATTAGGATTCATCCTCTGGGGATCATGAATGTCTGCACTTGAGATACAACCGACATCTAGCCATGGGTGCCTTTCTAGTTTTATTTTATGCGTGTGCCATTAACTGTTGACAGCGAGGTCTGTGGATCGTTGAGCGTAAACGGGGCTTCTGCAGGTGAATTTTTAAATGTAAGTGTTTTAATGATGTGTGAGCAGCGCAGACACAGTTCTATTCACCTCCATTGTATTTGGGATGGGGGGAAGAAATCTCAAAACCCAGACAAATCAAACCAAATCTGCACGTCTACATGCAGAAACCACGACAGGTAATTGAGATGTTTTATGTAGTAACTTGGATGAATTTTGACTTTTTAATGTCTTTGAATCTCATTTGCTTCAACGGTCTACGTGGACAACTTAAGAGAAACTAATCCCCCTGTAACTTTGTTGCGAAACATTTCATACCAACCAAACAGAAAACACAGGGAGAGTGAAGAACGGGCATGAGGGCGGTTCAAACGGGCAGAACAAAAGGGAACCTGCGGCGGGCCATCCAGATTGCACGGTGGTTTGGGTAGACGGGCCGATAACACAAAGCTGTGTTGAGAGGTAAAGAAAGCAATCTGCGGCACACATCTGGGGGCCACACTGGAGCCCAGGTGATACAGCCGGAGCAGGTTAAGGATCTGTGCATCTCTGCAGAGGCCCGTGCAGAGATATACGACAGATACTGGAGGTCTGGAGATTACATAAGTGGGACGCTATGGTCTCCCTGCGCTGGCGACAGGGGCACAAAGGCACAACGATGTGAGATCTGATGGGCAGGAGGATTAGAAGCTGGGTCTGAAAGGCGCCAGGCCTGTATCAGCAGCAAGTGCAGGCAAAAACACATGTATACAAAGGGACACAACAATGCACTCACTCACAATCGTACACATGTAATAGTAAGCATTGTCCTCAACGTGACTTTAACTGGCTGGCATTGCTGGATGGCGTCATATGGGCACATTTAGAGAGCGAGAGAGAGAAACAGGCGAGAAGGATAAGAAAGACGAGAGGAAATCTTTTGTTCTGGGGCTTTAGCGAACTCAACTTTGGTAAAAGAAGCAGCCCTAAGTATAAACAGTTACTCAATGGCTGGGGCCGGTGTTGGGAAACCAGGGTGGTGAGTTGTTGGGTGGAGGGGAGGGGGGGTCGGAGGACAAACGATACCAGACTGGGTCGAGGTTTGTTCTGTGGGAAACTCTCAAAATCAGAGCGATAGAGTTACACAGCCTGGCTGAGGTTCTCGAACAAAAACACACAACAAAATGACCACAAGGCGAGACTATTCAGCCGGTCACACGGACGCTGAAGCTCAAAGTGGAGCTAACGTTTTGGGGATTACCAGCTAATGCTATTATAAAACGGGAGGGGGGAGAAGAGTATTGGCATTCATTACTCCAGAGGGGGTTTTTTTGTAGAGAGAAGGAGCTGGAATAGATAAAAGTTGCAGTGGCGTCGTCACATACTCGTCAGATCTCGTCCGAGCTGTCTCAGGTCTCTGCTGATGTCTTCGAACTTCACCTGTGCAGCCAGGAAGACGTCCTGAGGTTCAGGAAGTGGGAATATACTCTGGTCTGTGCCGGCGTTCTGGTGCGATACAATCCAAACACAGCAATAAAACATCAGATCAGAGTCGAAATGGACGAAGACATAAGGAAAACTCGTATATAGTCAACATAGAAAAGGTTTTTAATCGTCGGTGGATAATTAGTTGAACAGGATCTCAAATCTATTGTATGATGGATCCCAAAAGAAGCTCATTTTGTGTTGCATTGATTGGTTTTTAAAAGCAAACTCAACCATTTTTCCTCCATGAACTTGATACAATATGTTCAAATACAATATAAATACATCAGCTTCATGTAGAGTAAAGCACACAAAGTAACAACAATATGTCAATAACAGAGCGACTCTTACCGTATCCACATTGTGCAGGTAGTACGACACCACGTAGTCCACCAGGCTGATACGATTGTCCTGAGGAGAAAAGCAGGAAACCTGTCATATCATTAAAACCATTTAATGAAATGTATCTTATCTATTAAGCTAATTCAATGCGTGATATTCAGACTGGAAGCAAGGTGGAAACGGATATATTTGATATTTGTTTAAGTGAGTCGTTACAAATGTTTCTTTTATGACGTGGGGTCGTAGCAAGCAACTCAAAGAGCAGCAGAATGTGCTT
>NC_041378.1:4963887-4998887 GCF_900634415.1 Cottoperca gobio
ACACACACACACACACACACACACACACACACACACACACACACAAGGTTGTTTAGTGATGTCGGAGATATAAACAGTTAACTAATAGTGTTGCTGCTTTTCTTATTGCTGCCATATATCATATCACAACCTGCTCATTATAAAGACATACAGAGGGGGGAGGGGGAGACTCTATCTGCATGTTTTATTGCTAAGTTCAGCATTTCTCTGCCAGCTGTAGCTCTGTGCGTGTGTGTGTGTGCGCGCGCGTGTGTGCTTTTAACAGCTTTTATTTGCTGCTTCATTTAGTGGTCTTCACTGGTGCAAAAGTCAATGGCTTGTGGGTAAAGATAAATAATGCTGCAAACCCAAATACATAAACATACACACACACACACACACACACACACACACACACACACACACACACACACACATTTGTGTTCATGTGGGTTTCCTCTGGTCGTGACCATTTTCTCTCCGCTGTAGAATACCCACTGCTCCTAGGGAATCCTCCCAAACACGCACGCAGCCTTATACGTCTTTATTTTTGAGCGTATTTAAAACCTTACCTCTATGATTAGGTCGGGTTGTGAGGTGACTCTAATGGCCATTTGTTCTTGCTGGTCTGTAGTATAAGAAACAGTGTAGACCACACTCCCTCCGTAGGCTGAAATCTGAAAGAATAAGACAGAAACAGATTAGTGAGGAAGCACATTCCTGCCAACGGTTTGTCACTTTCCCACTGAGCTACAGGTGGTGCCAAGATACGCAGCAATGCACCAACACAAGGCAGGAAATGAGAACATTGCAGGTTTGACACATTTGAGAAAAATCAGCTTTGTTCAGTGTTTAAGGAAAGAAATGCAACAAACGATCATTTTAGTCGTTGCAGCTCAGAAATGCATTCATCACACTTATTGGATCTTAATGATACAAACAAGTGAGCAACACTGAGTGCAAACTCCACTGAGCATCTGTGTCTAGTGCAGAAGTGACAAACTCACACAAGTCAGAGAGTCACACGACGGGAGCGAACGTGCAACAAAGTGCACTGGCTACCTGTGCAAAGTATATTTTAAAGAACCTTCCAAAATGTCTGCATAAAAAAGACTAATCAAAGAAAGACCAATTAGTCGACTAATCGACTAAGAGGGGGCAGCCGTGCAATCTATATTATGTAGTTATGAATGTGACAAAAACGTAATTCTCACGTGTACTGTTTATGGTATATGTAAATATGTTGTGGCAGCAGCACTACTGTACTAACTACTGCAACAGCGATGTAGCAAAACCGCACAACTAACGCTTCTACTAATGAAAAGTAAGGAGAACGAGAATGTGCTCCGATCTTTGTTGTCTTGTGTGTTTCGCTGCAGTGTTTCTGTCGAGTCCACAGAATGAGCTTTAGCTGGAGAAAACGCTGCGTCGGCATGATCCTGAAATTTATTATTCTGCTCCAACCTGAACAGTAATGGGTGGGAGAGCGAGATAATAATGCCACCATAAAAACAGAGAGGGGGACATTGAGGAAAGGGGGAGAGAGGGGTGAAGAAATCGAGCCCGAGACAGAGAGGGAGAGATAGAGAGGGAGTAAGAGGTGGGCTTAATGCCTCTATAAACCTCCTCCATTCTACATCATTACCCTTGCTTCTTAAACCGGGAGGAGGAATCACCCATTTCACAGCTGACTGAAAATACACACACACACACACTATAGTGGGGCAAGGAGGTATACTTGGGTGGACGTTTTATTGACTAACACTTATTCTCCATCTAACCCCATTTGCTGATTTGGACTCCAGAACGCAGTTAAATCATCGTTTAAAGCCACACTACACGTATCAGACACTTCTGAACTCCAGCGTGGACTCTGCATTCACACTTAAAGTCTCTCACACAGGAAAAAACTCAAGGTTTGTTCCACTGCAACGAAATAGAAAAAGACACCACAGAAGAAGAATGTTTTTTTTTTTACAAAGGCTTACCAGAGCTGAAGTGTTTGTGTAAGATTAGACATTGGGCATTATAAGACATGTATAGTCACAATGGACTTTATATATTCAACATAATGTTGTCGAGAAAGTAAAGTAAATATTAACTTTAGATACCCGTGTGCTTATTTTACATGTTTAGGCCTGAAATGAAAACTTAACTGGGGCATTAACTGATTTTATTTTGCTACTTTTGGGCAGCGCAACAATCTGCGAATCCAACATCCGACATTTCTTAGCAAACATGTCGCCTTTTTACATTTATTTACACACGGAACGATATTAGAATTAATCTGGAGTTCTGTTTCTAAACAAATCTAGATAATCTAAATAAAAATCTAAATAATCTAAATAAAAATCTAAATAATCTAAATAAAAATCTAGATGATCTAAATAAAAATCTAGATAATCTAAATAAAAATCAGATAATCTAAATACAAATCTAGATAATCTAAATAAAAATCTAGATAATCTAAATAAAAATCTAGATAATCTAAATAAAAATCTAGATAATCTAAATACAAATCTAGATAATCTAAATACAAATCTAGATAATCTAAATACAAATCTAAATAATCTAAATAAAAATCTAGATAATCTAAATAATCTATACAAATCTAGATAATCTAAATACAAATCTAGATAATCCAAATACAAATCTAAATAATCTAAATAAAAATCTAGATAATCTAAATAATCTATACAAATCTAGATAATCTAAATACAAATCTAGATAATCCAAATACAAATCTAGATGATCTAAATCTAAATCTAGATAATCTAAATAAAAATCTAGATAATCTATACAAATCTAGATAATCTAAATAAAAATCTAGATAATCCAAATAAAATCTAGATAATCTAAATAAAAATCTAGATAATCTAAATACAAATCTAAATAATCTAAATACAAATCTAAATACAAATCTAGATAATCTAAATAAAAATCTAGATAATCTAAATACAAATCTAGATAATCTAGATAATCTAAATACAAATCTAGATAAAAAATATCGAAATGTGGCTGTCTTTAAATATTTAAATTCAAATGTTGAATCCTTGTTTCCACATTTTTCTCTTTGTCAATTCAAAAATGTTTGAGAAGCCTCAAAGAAAACTCTTAATACGAAATGATTTCATTGTCATTATGAAGTACATTACAGTGGTACAAACAGTCATTGCCAACCTTTTCTGCTTGAGACCGATTAACACCTCGTCACAGTTTGCATATGTCTGAGCTGTTTAACCAGAGAGTTAGTTCCCTTCCAACTTTATATCATTTGGACATTGTTTATAAGGAGATACATCTACGCTGCGTTTCACAAGAATGAAGCCCGAGATAGATATTTTATTTTTTTTAATAAGTTTTCCTATTTGTAAAACATCATGACGCCTAAGACTTGTCCGGTGACCCCTTCAGGTTGGGATGTACCGGGTCACGTCTGTAACAGCTCCAGCATAAGAAGCTAAACTGCATGTTTTTTGAGTTCTTACAGTTCAGTAATCACTCAGCGGCAAAGGAATTGAGAGAAGAAGAAAAAGCTTCTCCTGAGTATAAACACTTTCCACTGATGGAAGTTGTACTTGTATGTGAATGATTCTCTATCCACTTAGCACACCTGAGTTAGGCAATTTACCCCCTTTGAAATTATTGACATTTCCCGGAAAACTCGTTTCTCTGACGCCCTCCACTCAACCTAGACAATAATCAAAGCTTTTGTCATGGCAACCTCATCATCATTCTGGAGCTCGGGGGAATAGGAAATAAAAGAAATACTACGCAGGAAAGACAAAAAGAGCAACAGAATAGCACAGCAGGAGACGGACATTATGGGAGAAGAGTGGGGAATTACGGGCAGTAGAAAGGAAGGAACAATAAACACTCGGCCACACGGCTACAATAGACATCAGTGGGATCCTCCTGAAAGCTCCTTAAGCCTGTTATTAAATCTTTCAATGGCCAGAATGAGAAGAGCAAGACATAATCCTCTGTGTTAAAACCCTAATCAAGTCCCAGACACAATCTTCATTAAAGTGAACATGGTGTCATGGCCACGAGTATATCGGTACGTACAAGTAAAGAAAGAACAATAATCCTGCATCACAACTAAATATTGTAAAAAATATTTTAAAATATTTTAAAAAAGAGGAAATATTGAACTAAATATTTTGCGCTTTAAGGTTCCCGTGCAGCTACATGATTGTTTTTGCTGCAATGCAAATTGTACAAAAGACCTAAAATACTGTCAAAAGTTTCATCGACACCCATAGCACACACACACACACACACACACACGCACATGAGAGATGAAGATAAAAGGAGGAAGGAGGCGGACAGAAAAGAGGAGAGAGAAATGTGATAAAGTGCAGCAGGACAGTAGGAGAGACACAAGACAAGACAAGGATGCAATAAGAGTGGAGGGAAGGAGAGAGGAGAGTCAAAGTTATGAGATTTAATTATGCAGTCTATGCCAAGGAGTGGGTTTGGCATGGAGCGAGAAGAGGTGTGAAAATGAGTCACTATCGACCTCAGTCCTCCTCCAGGGTTCTCACCAGAGCCCTGATGTAATATGGCTTCTCCAACACTTTAAGTAACCAAGTCAGAGCATTTTAATGAAGTACAAGTGTTAGTCGGTCCTGCATGTGATAAAGTGCTTATTCTAAAAAGGTCACATTTCTGTTACAGTTTGAAAAGAATTCTGTGTGAAACAAGTTGGAAAATATATTCTGGTACGTTCTTGTAAAGAGACGCTTAAAAAAGAACACTGAAAATATAATACAAATTACCAGAATGTTTTTTTGAGGGGGGGGGGGTAAAGGTTTTTTTTTTTTGTTTTTTTTTACATATATGTCAAAACAGCTATTAGAAAGAAACTTACAAACTAGAATTCACTGTAACTCTCTGTCAATCTCAAGTATGCCACCTCACTCCAATCACTAATATAGGCTGCTGACATTACTGACCGGCTTCACAGGGTGCAAGAACCACTACAACAGTAATATTACTATATAATAGTCATAAGTGAGGGATTATGTACAGCCAGCCAGTCATGAGCAGGACCCTGACGGGAGCTGTTCATTATCCCTGCTTATTACACAGCTACTTACTAAAGAAACACATCGATTAAAAAATATATATTTTATTGTTTCCACTTAAACAAATAGTCCACTCGCAGATCGAGATGTTTACAAGGCCAACAATCAACATCGTCTTTCTCCTTTTTTAAGTATTCGTCAATCTGCACGTGAAACAAGTGAATAATCTAAAAGAGTATGAACAGTATCCCCTCATCTGGTTTCCTTACAAGTGTCTTACGTTTTCTGGATGAACGTATAGTCATCACGACAGAAAGGATCAGAAACAATCGATGTTGTTGGGATTCCCTGATCTCACACACTGAGGAGAAACTTTAAGTATAGAAGAAAAGTACAGAAGCAGGTGAGTGATTGTGGAGAGTAATGACTGTACTCACATTGAACACTATTAGTATGCAACTTTCCTTTTTGCCCACCACTTGCTAGTTTCTTCAGAGAAATGCGTTCGCCAATCTGCATCGGAACGCCTGTTTGCTGTCAACTCTCCGAGTACAAAAGCAACCGGCGCTCTCTTCGGGAGATTGGACAGAGAGAGAGAGAGAAAGAGAGAGAGAGAGAGAGAGAGAGAGCAAGAGAGAGAGAGAGAGAGCGAGAGAGAGAGAGCGAGAGAAAGAGAGAGAAAGAGAGAGAAAGAGAGAGAGAGAGCGAGAGAGAGCGAGAGAGAGAGAGAGAGAGAGCGAGAGAAAGAGAGAGAAAGAGAGAGAGAGAGAGAGCGAGAGAGAGCGAGAGAGGGACAAAGAAAATCATCCTTCAGGAAATGAAAACTAGATTGCCACAAAAGCTTCAGAAAACAAACTCCCCTAAAATGACACACACAAGTACACACATGTGCAGCCATACACAAAATACCCAGCGAAACAAAAACACAGAAACATAGAAATATAAACACACACACACACACACACACACACACACACACACACAAACACGCGCACACAGGCACGCACCTGGGTCGCCTTTCTTATGCCTGTGGACGTGTGCAATTGGTATCGGGATTTTCACTCTGTTTATCTACCGGTTACACACACAGATGCACACACAGATGCACACACTGATGCACACACTGATGCACACACTGATGCACACAAGGACAGGCTATTGTTGTTCCTAGCAGTAGGGTCAGATTGACTCCAGATGGACCAATAGACCGAGGAATGCTGAACAACATACAACATACAACAGACCTTCTGTGTGTCTGAGTGAAACGTGCTGGCAAAGAGAAAAGAAAGCAGCAAAACCAAAAAGATCCAGTCGGTCAGTATCAGCTCCGGGGCGTGTCCGAGCAATGTCTCGTTTGTTTCTATATCTTCGAGGAGAGCCTCTGTGCAGAGCAGCTTTTCCGGTCGTAGTGCCTGTTGGCGGGAAATGGCTGCTGTAACCTTGGAGGCAAATTGTGTATTCAGACGTTCTCCTGGCGTAAAGGGACATTGTGTCCATGAGGTTGTTTGCAACCCATGACATCCAGGGTTGCTCTTGGAAATGAGTTTCAGGTGGGATTTGTCAACCAACATGGTATGTTGTTGGCATGTGCCAGGATGTAAGACAATTCTGGGCCCAATTGGCCGCTGTGGGATGGTCCTGATTGCACACTGTGGAGGTAAAGGTACTCACTTTGGACTCCATGCCTCTAGAGCAGTGTTTCTCAAACTTCTTCAGACCAAGGACCACTTAACCAATAACAAAACACTCACGGACCACCTGACCCCAAATATCCAAAAACAATAGGCCTGCTTACCACTCCAACAATATATTACAAATGACAGCCTAATGAGCTTTATGTGACCTTCTCTATATCTTAGTCTTAGTGAGAGCTTGTACATCTTGTATATGTATAACTCTGCTCCTTCTTGCAACAATATTGATTAAAACTCTTATTTTGATCCTGACGTCGTGGGTTTATTTAAGTATATTTTTCCAACAACGGTAAATGCTGATAGATTGTACACATCAAATGAAACGTAGACTACATTTATTACTGAGTTTATTACTGAGTGTCAGAGTGAACTTACCCTCAGCAAGATACACAAAATGCACCACATTTAGTACGACACAAACTTCCGCTGTGGACTTTAAAAATAAAATACAGTAACACTATGGTGGCAGGTCCAAGTTTAACAGGGATTTAACAATAAACACAAGTTCATTATTAAATGTAGCATAAATGTACGTTACAAAACACAGCAGATTTGCCTCCTTCCCGATATCAGTCGACTCGTCCAGTTGCAGTGTAAAAAACTGGCTTTGGCGTAAACGTGTGATCAGCTGATCTTTCACATTTTCAGCCATGGCTGTCATTCGCCGCTGGACCGTGTCATTGGAAAGGGGGACCCTGTTAATGTCGTCGCTTGCTTTCTCCCCAAACAATAAATGAGTCATGATCTTGGCAGCTGGTTTGACTCAATTCTCACCTATCGAAGGAGGTTTACCCGTTTGATGAGAAGGGATACCCTGTATGATGCCTCTGTAGCCTTCGCAGTTTCCCCCAATGAAAAAAACTGTGATGGCGCCTTCGTCATTTGTTTCTTGAGTTCATACCTTCTCTCAAAAACAGTTAAAGGTTTCCCAATGTAATCTTTGTGTTCGCTCTCAACATGTCGCTTGAGCTCGGCGGGTTTCATAGCCTCGCTCGCCAACGACTCAAAACACAGTGTGGATTGGGATCCTGTTCATCTCCAGTCCAAACAAATCCAAATCTCATGTAGTCGCTGTGATCTTTTCTCTTCACTTTAGCGCTGGACTTTCCACGTTCAAGCCGAGTGTCACAGCTTTCAGGCGTGGTTGGACGACGAACCGCTCTCCTGGGACTCAGTAACGCACACAAAACCACTTGAAGCTGCTGAATCACCTGCATCAGGACGATGCACCTTCACTGTCGCGTCAGATCTTTGATTTCATTTTCTTTGAACTGATCCCGTCTTGAGCCATCGATCCATCTTGTCAGTTGACCGCGGCTCAAATTGACCGCGCTGATCATTTATGACGTAAGATCGTACAACGAACCTACGTAGCTACATCTATGCTACACTCTACTATACTAGTCATTTTAAACAGTTTGAGAAACACTTTAAACTTATAATATATTCATTTCAAATGTGACATTTTACCAATATTCTTACGGACCACTAGCGGTCGCTCACGGACCACTCTTTGAGAAAGACTGTCAGGGGGTATGAACCCCTGGGTGGGTGCTGGCAGATAGGAATGAGGCAGATCGTTTGTCAGCTGGCCGTTCGAGGTGCTCTGCATGGGGTCTGCCTTCAGATGAAGGTGTGGGGTTACAGGCGGTCACCTTACTGCCTTAAGGAGATGGGGTTGGCAAGAGGTCTCCACCTCTGTCGATGTTTTCGATTAGGCCCATAAACACTCGCGCATACACATACGCATGTGCACATACATGCAGTTGTGCACGTTTTCTCTCATGCATTTATTGATGAGGTTTGGGTCAAGCTGATTCGATAAAGGTAAAACAACATCTGTTACTGATCTGCTTTTTATGTACATATGGTTCCAATAAAGGACGTTTCATTCCATTCCACTTTAAAATACTTTTTTTTACATTCTGCACTTTTATTTACAAAGCGCTGCAGTAGAAACTTTCCTGTGACGAAGGAAGCAACATTGTTCAATTTTGAGATTGTTGTGTGCAGGACTATGACACGATTATAATCCCTGCTGGTGGCAAAGGAGCGACGGTTAGCTGGACTGTAACTCTGCATGCAGATCTCCTGCAGGAAGACGACTAAGAGCAGCTCACTCATTTGCTTCCAGCCTCTCAGAGCCAATCAATTATTGTTCTGCACTACCACAGCTCGCTGACTCTTGAAAGTCAACTCCAGCAGCGGCTTGCTGTGCATCAGACTGGAAGTAACACACAATGGCAAAATGACAACCTGTATTCAATGCAGTCGGTGCAGTTTCAGCTGTGAGGCTCGGATCACATCACACTCCCAAATGCTATCGTGGCATCAGCATCATGCTAATGTCTGATTGTAAGCCTCCACACATTTGGACGATTATCAAGATCTCTCCAGAAAAAGCAGCAGAAAGTAACAATGTTGAAATGTTAATTGTAGTTAGTTTGACATTCATTTAGTTTTTGCAATGAGAACATCAGTGATGATTTATAACAGGTGTAATGACGTCCTTTGCTTTTTTCTCCCCCACGGTAAAGCCGTGTGGAGTGTCTCACACACACTTTCCAGGAATACAAATGAGTGCGACACCAAATGATTTGGTTGATGAAAACTGGAACAAATCCACTGTGATTGATGTAAAGGCACTTTCTCAGCCATGTAAGTGGGAAAAAAAGAAAAGGAGGGAGGGAGGGAGGGAGAGAAAGTGAGGAAATGGGAGGGAGGGGAAATCCATCTCATGCAATCAAGACCAGATTAGAAGTGGCACTATACACACACTCCTCTACACACACTTTGCTCTCTCATAAGTCACAGCTCAGCTGTTTGGTAAAAGCTGATATTCCTCTTGTGTATTTTTGCAACAACATAAAAAGGTGAATTTCTTCTCCACAGAAGTATTTAACAGAAACACTTTTAAGACAGATTTCATTCATCATAACTTTGAGATGTCAGACTCCATAACCAAGGTGAAAGCGGAGCATTTTTCTGCCTCCGGTCTGCACCTGTAGCAGGTTTCCCTCTGAAGAAGGACTATTACTGTGTGTTACTACTTCTTCACAGCGCAATAAAGAAGACAAGGAAGTCAAGTGAAATTGAAAAACGGTTGGAGAAAGTTGGAGAAGGTCCAGGCAGGAGGTAGAGAAGGAGTTCGGATGAAATGCAACACAAGCTGAGCTGTGTGTTTGTGTGTGTGTGTGCGTGTCGTCAACTTTCAACATGCTTTCTTTCATCAGCTGTCGGCAAAGGATGCGACTCCTCTTTCCATGTTCATCCATCATCCCCTTCAACTCCCTGCTTCAACCTCCCAGTGCTCTCTCCATCTCTGTCACTCTGTTTCTCAAAACCATGAGCTCTTCTCGTCTTTGAGCCTTTTATCTGAATCTGTTAGTGAATCTGGGTACAAGATGTATACAAGGAGGTTCGGATTTGACTGCTTTTGAAGGCTGAAGGCTTTGCTTTGGATATTAAACATCAGATTTGACAGCTCAACATTCATTTGGCGCTTTGTTTCTGAGCAGCTGATGAATGTAAATCCAATGTTTACTCTCTTAGCTCTGTTTTTCCCTCCACCAACGAGCAGTACATATCGGTCTTTGTAGCTGCTTAATGCTGCACTATGTTCCCCAGCTTGTCACTAACAGTGTGTTTGCTGTCTGGTGCTGCGCAGGAAGTGTACTGAGGGTTTATTAGAGCCTTTGTTGGAAACAGCTGCCTGCTGCGGCTGGAAACATGATTGGAAACAGTAGCGAGACTGAACCAAAAAATTAATTTGCCGAGAGATGTTAAAACGCTTAGAACCCCGTTTCACATACATGCATTATATATTCCGTTGTTAACATACAATATTGATTGTTGCTTTTAATGTGACAGTTTAAGTTCGGAGCCAGTCAAAAGTGTCTGCCTCCTCCGCCTCGTGTTCCCGAAAGTAGAAGCGTCACCGACACGTCTTAAAAAACAAGTTTTAAACATGCACGACACTTCATTAAAATGAAACTACACTCTCATACTTGCAGCATCGTGAGTTTTATATTTGGCTCTTCATGCTTCATCCCTGCTTATCTGCAACTCCACTGACAAATAAACCCAATATTCTTGCAAGCTTCAATGATAGTAATGGCTATCCTTGTGAATGAGCAGTCCCTGGACCTACACAGGCGATCAAATACCCAATGAGCATCAGTGGAACATGCTTCTGGACCAATGAGCATCCACCGAGCGCAGCGCAGCGCACTAATGGGCCAATGAGCATCTTTTGGCATTATACAGGAGGTCATGCAGGAGAAATAAGAACGCTATCACACACATTTATACTCTTATACATCCAATGCTAGCATGTCATCACACACACAGCATGTCACTTCCAATGATACACGGCAACATGATGGACCGACACTGTGTGTGTGTGTGTGTGTGTGTGTGTGTGTCTGTGTGGAAGAGTCGCAAGTCACATAGCATCTATCTCTGTAACACGATCAGAGATTGAAGCAAAGAATCGCTTTTTCATACAGTACTCGCACACTGCTCCTAGCAATCACTCACACACACACACACACACACACACACACACACACACACACACACACACACACACACACACTGGTAATTTGTTTGTTTCCCATGTTTGGAGGCATTCGGTTCTGCTCCGCTGTCCCTAATGCCTCCAAAACACATCATTATCTGACTTATATAGGCCTGGGAGTGCATGTGACTGTGTGTGTGTGCGAGCATGTGTCTGAATGAGAATATGTGTTTCTGTTTTGTGTGTGCGCACGTGTGTGAGCTCGTGTTTGCGTGTGTGTGTGCGCTAAGAGAAAAACAGTTGATTATCGAGTTCAACAGGCGAAACACTGTTTACCCTGAGAGACACAAAGCGAGCGAGAGAGACACGGAGCGAGAGAGAGAGAGAGAGAGAGAAGAGCGCTCGGGGGAAGTAGAGGGAGATGATTTAGGAACAGGGAGGTGAAAAATGGGAGTCCTGGAGAGACGGAGTGAGAGTTAGAGAAGCAGACCAATGAAAAGAAGCAGGGATGGAGGGATGGTTAGAGGGAGGGAGGGATAGACGATCAGACAAAGAAGTGAGATGACAAGCTAGGCCTGTAGGGTGCAAACTAATGAAATTCTGTGGTGTATTACTCTAAGCCATGACACCCAGACAAACATCACAGTCAGTCTGTTGTTGTAGTAGGGCAACAACTCCACTTCAGAAACATGGACTGCAGCTATTTGCCGGCTGGAGTGATGAAGGCTAATCGTGGCCACGGAAAAACCGCAGTGCAAATTCAAACAGCCGACATTAGCAGGAGCCGATACAGAGAAGCAGGAGCGTACATACGGGGGACAGCCGATTGGAACAACACATAAAATAAATCTTTTTCACCATCTTGGCAGTTTTAAGCAGTTGAAATTGTGTTGTACAGTAAACTAGTGTGGAATTAGGACATTTCTCATCGTGCCACTTTATCAATATGCATTAGCTAATAGCTTCTTGCTATTGGATGACCGTGACGTCTCTCACATTAACAGGGACTGAACAGCCACCATCGTGCCCCTGAGCAAGGTGCTTAACCCCGAGCTGCTCCAGGGAGACGGTCCCTGCAGTTAGTTCACTGTGAGTCGCTCTGGATAAGAGCGTCTGCTAAATGACCTGTGATGTAATAATGTGAGGAAACAACAGGAACATCTAATACAAAGTCTCTGAAATCATATTATGATTGAGAAGGTCCACCCTTGATTACTGGGCCTTGAACTCATGCAAACATTCCCACATGGAAGCTGTTGAGGAGAGAACAACCACCACCTGTCTACTGAAAGTGATGAAGAGCAGGGTGAAACAATGACGTAAAAGCATCGATGTCTCAAAGTAAATGTTTAAATCATTTGCCGATTTGGAGAAAATCTCATTATGATTTGATTGCAGTGTATTTTAGCGTGCAGCCCCATCTCACCTTGTTCCCCAGGTATAGTCCAGGTGCATTCCAGTAGTAGGCGGAGCCGAGATCGTTCACAACGTCCGAGTGCCGGACGCTGAGATACGGAGGCGTCTGTCTGTGAACGGACCAAACTCTTCCTCTAGTCTCTCCGAGCAGGTGCCATCCTGTCAGAGTGGTCTCCTACAAAAGCAGGTGCAGGAAGAAGAAGTTAAATATACACTTTCTTAGATCACAGCTTACTGTACGTCATTTCAAAGTCCACAAAGACACTTTACGTGCAGCTGTTTGAAAGCCAAACATCCAGAACTTGCTTAGAGTACTATGAGAGATTCACAGGACGCTCTGGTGCTTCTGTGAAGGCTGAGATTGGACTCTTTTCCCTGTTGTAGCAAAGTCTCGCTTTCAATAAAGAGTTCGCTTTCAACTCGTTACGGGATGTTATGGTTACGTTTTCAGCAGCACTGCAAGGGAGTCACGCAGAGATGTAAAATGTTGAAGTGTAGTAATCAAGAGAACAATTTGTATGAATGATTGGAAAGGATTTTCAGAGAGTCTCAGACAGAACTGACTGTTTGCTGAGCAGACGTCGTGCTCACTGTCAGCAGATCACGACACACATGTTAACATCAGACTCCAGTCATGTTCAATGCAGATGTTATCATTTGATAAGCTTTACTCTCGATGCCCATCTGAAAAATGTCAAGTGTGACAAATATTCACAGCTGCTGTATATTATATATTAACAATATAGCAAATAACTAAAATGTAAAACTCAAGATTTGCTTAAAGATTGTTTTAGGTGTCACATTTCAGCCTGGGAGTCTTGCAACTGACACCTACAGTAGAGAGAGGATGGTGTGTGTGTGTGTGTGTGTGTGTGTGTGTGTGTGTGTGTGTGTGTGTGTGTGTGAGACAGCCAGACACACATCTGTCATTGCAATTAACCTGACCTTGGTCTCCCCTTTTGAACACGAACACACACAGACACACACAGAAACACACAGACACACACACACACACACTCACACACACACACACACACACACACTCACTCACTCTATCGGTGTCTAAATCAGAGCTGTCATCCTGTCAACCTCTCCTCTCCCCCTCTCCCACCCCGCCTGTCAGTCAAAAACTGTTTTCCTCTTTTCACCTCTCTCCTCCATCTTGCCTCTTGTCTTGTCTCCACCCTTCGTCTTTCAAGTCGTGTCCTCTCTTCTTCTCTTTTTTTTCTCTCCAATCGTCTCTTTCCTCCTCATTTTCACTCGTCCCCTTCGCTCTCACCTCCACTGTACATCTACATCCTCTCTCCTAAATGTGTATTTGGCACAGATTTCTCTTTCCTTATAAACTAAATGTTCCTCTCTTTTGCACATCGGCGCAACAAGTGACTCAATCACTGCAATTACACGAATGAAAGACATGAACAAACTGTTTATGATCGGGGGTTATTGGTGTAATGATGCAAACACCATATATATATTTATATTATATTTATATTATATTTATATATATTTTGAGAGATCCTGATTGGCTGGCAGAGAAGAAGTGTGTGTGTGTGTGTGTGTGTGTGTGTGTGTGTGTGTGTGTGTGTGTGTGTGTGTGTGTGTGTAACATTGCTTACATTGTGATAGGTCCATGTGGAGGCAGAGCACTGACTGGAAACGCCCATACAAGAGCACTTTTCGCAGCCACGCCGATCGTCCCCTTGGAGGTTGAAGAATCCCAGTTTACAGCGGTCGCAGTTTTCTCCCTCCACGTTCTCCTGCCGGAGAGAAAGACGGGAAGAGAGCGAGAGAAGAAAGATGCAGCAAAAGTTTATGGGCTGCCCTCAAACCGACGTTATGAGCACAAAGCATGTTATTGCAGTGTTAATGTGGTGAAGATAATGATGACGGGGCTAGAAAGGTTAGCGCAGTGCCATTAGTTGTGCGCATAAAAAGTGTGTGAGTACCTTGCAGACGCAGGGTGTCACACACGGGTCATCGTTGCTGCTTCCTTCCACACTGCAGTTACAGCGCTGGCAGGACGGGTAGCCCATATAACCGACAGCACACCTGCAGACGAGTTTAATAACAATAATAACGATGGAGGTGACGAGTATTAGAGAGGCCACCAGAAGGTCATAGGGTCAATTATTCTAACAATCCGCCGCGTCCGTCCTAGTCAAACCGCGTCAGACACTGAGCCTTTCATTCGCAGCAAACAGCTGACCTTGCACCGCAGGTGACGAGCACGTATGTACAATCCCAGAGGAAATATATTTAGAAACAACTCTCCGATTAAGAGAGAAGGTGAGGTCAGGGCATTTAAGGAAGTGATTTTAAAGACGAAGCTGCTGGCCTGATCTGAGGTTGTTTATTACAGCAATAAGAGATAATGCACTGCATGTAAGATGAAGCTCCAGATGTGCACATGTTCTTGTTGTTTGTGATTTTAACCTCACAGTTGAACAAACAAGACTTCCCTTGATGATCTCAGGCTGCGTTCAGGTCCATCAGGGATGTAAAATATGTTATCAAAGTCTATCCAGTCATTCATACCATGTCCGTTTATCCAGAGACTTCTTTACGTCGTGTAAGGCACAAAACCATGCGTGTGATATTAAATATCATTAAAGATCTGAATGGAAACTTTCCAAACACTAATTGGAGCAGACAACAGCTGAAAGGTTCTGCTCACCTGTCACAATGTGTCTGTCTCCTTTCTGTGTGTGTGTGTGTGTGTGAGTGTGTGTGTGTGTCTCTCACCTGTCACATCGCAGACCCCCAAAACCCTCCTTACACCGGCATGACCCTGCTGGCTGAACTGTCAGTCAAACACACACAAAGACACACACACACACACACACATTTTAACTGAAAGAGAATGGGTTTGAAGTGGCTGCACCTGAAATAGTTCCTCTTTCTAGACATAAAAACACAAAGAGGAGTAAAATAATCTCTAATATAAATAGTTGTTCTGTTCTGTCAAAGACAGCTTTCAATAACAGAAGCTTCTGTGCACACAGCTGAACTGGATTAACCCCAAATCCCCCCCCCCCCATAGGAAATCAAGCAGGACTGAATCGATGAAATGTTGGAGTACTACTTTAAAAATCAATTCAAATGTGTAACGCTTGTCTACTACGTCCTAAGACGGATACACGTAAAGACGGGCAGACATTTAAAAAGTGTATTAGCATACTGGGCGTAGCCTGGCTTGAGTCTGCGACACATGATTGGCTGATAGCACCACGTGTGTCACATGAGCAGGGGACGCAGGGGTCTTCCTCGTCTGCGCTCACCTGGTGAAGAAAACAAATCATTTTCACACACACGCTTAATCATAACAAGTTTCAAATAAGGCCCAGGTGCGTGCACATGTGACGTACCGCGGCGGGTCTGTAGAATCCAGCAACGCATGTCTGACAGTTGACTCCAGCTGTGTTGTCACGGCAACCGACACAGACTCCACCCCCTCTGTTTTGACCTTGGATGTTCAGGCTGAGTGACAGGTCCGCGGCCGTCTGATTAAAGTAGCACTCGTCTGCCTTATCGTGGCAGTTACACTCTGAAAACACACACGCACACACACACGCACACACACACACACACACACACACACACACCACACACGCACACACACACACACACACACACACAAAGAAAGAAAGTTGGTCCCAGTATCCAGGATACTGAGCATGAAGCAAACAGGGTCGCTCTTTTAAATCAGTTTACTTCTTCCACGTAGGAGTTTATAAAAACATCAAACGCTGTTTTGAAGACAGTACCCCCCGAGGTGCACACGCTGCCCATGAGCAGTGTGTTATCTCCACGGTCCAGAGAGAAGAAGTGGGTCTGAGCTTGTCCTCACCATTTCCCACAGTGTGGTTGGGAGTGGGGAGCCTCACTCACTTTACCGTTCAAAATTCACAAATAAAAGCAAAGTGTGTTCATGGACGTGCTTTTTAAAACAGAACACTGCAGAGTGTTGCTTATACGTTTAGGTTTATAGCACTACGAGTGCTTCACGTCTTTGGAAAGTTAGTTTGATGACACTGTTTGGCCGCTTTGATCCGCAGAACATTTCAGGGCCCGTTTCCAGGTCTGATCTCAGACTTGGCACGGCTGACCCGTAAAGCTGTTTGGTGCTGCCGGGCTTCCTCCCCCTCGATGCTGCACTAGGCTGCTTTCTCCAAGATGCCTAATCCCAGTTAGAGCTTCATCCATCCCCTGCATTAGATCCTGTTTAACAATCACTCTGAACCGGGCTGCATAACGGCGGCGTCACACTCGACGTGGAAGCACTTTGCTTTGTCAAGCAGTAGCCTGGTTACCAGAAGCACATTTCTTATCATTATCAAATACATTTAACTTATATCTTTTATAATAGATTATATGTGTGTTTTCTTGCCAGATTGTTAGAAATGACGGCTGAAGGTCGTGAACAGTGTGAACTTCACCCTCTGTCGGGACCTTTAAAGTTGTGTCACCTTCGTCCTGCTGTGGACCTTAGCAGAGGCAGCTATCAGAAGACTACAGAGCCTGTTAGAAGGTGTAGCCCGTGTGAAATAAAATGAAGATTACATGTTGTAACCACAGTTTTATGATGACAGGTAGAAGCCTCTAACCTCCTCGCTCTGATGCTACATGGATGATGAAGGTTAATGGATGCAAAGGTGACTTTTGATGGCTTCGCACGGTCCTCGTATCAAAGAGCGATTCTGACCGGATTGGCTGGCAAGAATACAGATTTCAGTTCCCTGAGTTCATATAAACTGTGTGCTGTCGCGGTAATACAGGTGTGTGTGTGTGTGTGTGTGGGTACATCTGCTACATGACAATAAACAATGTGGGCTCCTATGGTACCATCAGAACTCTGGGAAAAAAACATTTACAAGCAGGGAAAGTTTACAAAGAGACTAGTGAGTAGGAATTGTGGGTAGATGTAGTAGTTGTGTTGTTCTTACTCTCGCAGACATGTCGGGTGAGGAAGGTCCCTGCCATCCAGGGCTGCTGGTGGTAACCAGGGCAACAATGATCACAGCTCTCCCCGCATGTGTTGTGTTCACATTCACAGCTAAACTTCTACACACACACACACACACACACACACAAGAAGAGATTTCACAGATTTGTCAATTAAACAGACGCGAGTGTTTGAATCAATGGGTTTCAACAGGAAGGCTAAACATGGTAACAATTCAAATCCGTGATTAAACCCTGAGATGCCTTTTTAATGTCGTCAACTAACAAGGTTTGTTTTCGTGGGTGGTGGGTGGTGGTGGGCGGGTGAGTGGATTGTCTTCTTTGGTTGAATTTGTGTGAAACTAGAGGGCGGCAAACAAGTAATTATCAATATGCATGACCTTATTGAAAGCCTATCAAACAAACAGTGTATTCACAGGAGAGCCAAAAGGCAATAAAAGAACTTGCTTCACTTTCCAGATTGTCAGTCGGTAGCAAATGGGTTCACCACAACCCTCCCAGGAGAGAAATACGTTCAAGACTAAACACAGTCAAAGCAGAATGAAGCAGGACATTTGCCAACTTCGAAGTTCAGTGATTCAATTTAGGACTTTCTGTAAATTGGTTGATGTGTAGAGGGTGCCAGATATAGCTGAGAGGAAAGCAGCACAATAGCATCAGTGAGAGCCAAGTTTGGGTTTGTTGGCACGAGTGCATTTGCCCCTTTTATCTGAGACGCACCGCTACAGCTCTGGCTTCTGGCTGCCTTTGTACCGAGCATGCATCTGAACAAATGTTCTGTAGACGATCATCAGCAAATCATCTCACAGGTCTCCACCTCTTCTGCTTCCTGAACGTCTGCCCAGGATTTTTGCTGCATGGATGGATGAACTTGTATCAAAGTAAAGGAGCTAAATGTCTTGCGGGCACACGGGGCCGAGAGAAAATCTCTGCAAAAATTCACTGTTTGGCCCGTTATGGATTATACAAGCAGAAACACGTCTTTAAAAAGTGTGATTTTAATCCAAATAATGCATATTTACATATTCAGCTCTTATATTTGAACACTTAACGCCACATATGTGTTTTATTTTTTCATTTTAACCACTTTACAGACAACTGCTTATTTTAGCACATGTGTCTCTGGTAAGAATACAATATAATTATAATTAATGTTAATGTAATGTAGTGAGTTCATGTGTTTATGTGACAACCCTGGATGTGTGAGCATGTGATTACACCGACCCAGAGTTGAGTTTGACACGCACTTAAATAGAAGAAATATTATTGCATGTAATTTATGAAAACAAGAAATAATTCTATGAAAATGATGTTCATAATTAACATTTTAAATAACTTTGAATATGGCCTATAGAGAGGTGAATAAAAGAGAAGAAGAAACTAGAGCATTGGAAACTGGATCAGTGACATCACTTATTGTCAATGACATCATCAGCAAGGGACCAGACACCAGGTGTCACATCTGAGTTAGTCTTCGTGGTTCAGCCTCAGGACATGTAAAGGACACAAGAGTCTGTGTGTGTGTGTGTGTGTGTGTGTGTGTGTGTGTGTGTGTGTGTGTGTGTGTGTGTGTGTGTGTGTGTGTGTGTAGGTGCTGAGCAAGAGAGAGAAAGATCAGGTGTCTGGTATCAAACACTCCACTGTTTGAAGCGACATGTGAGACAACGCTTCACTGTGTCACCTGTGTCCCCTGCAGACAGACCCACACACACACCCACACACACACACACACACACACACACACACAAACACACAAGTCGGTGGATGAAAAGCTGGTGCCCGACGGTGCTCTCTGCTCCTGTTCAACAGCAAAGAGGAGCTCCATTACCTCGTTAGTATTTTTAAGTGGGCCGAGAGAAACGCAGAGTGTCGTTACCTTTGTAGCCGTGTTGAGTGGACACGCTTTGGCGTGGCCGTAACAGATGCACATCCCTCCGACTGAGATGTCCTTAATGGAATAATAGTACTGAACAGAGAGAGAGAACATGTGAGAATGAGTACAACAGCGTTAATGAGCATATTGAAGAGGCAGAATCTCAGTGAGGGTTATACTTGAAAAAGGATATCCTCAAATTATAGCGCAACCCGTCCCCGGATAGACGGACAAATGATACCACGATGGTAAAACCACATCCGGCTGCATTTCTACAGGGCTTTTTATCCAAAGCACCTCGCCCTTTATTCATCCGTTCACTCACACAGATGGCAGCGAGCTTCCACGTAAAAGGTGCTGGCCTGGCGCTGCCCGTCGGGAGCAATTTGGAGTTTAGTGTCCAAGGACGCTTTGACACGTGGACACGTGGACACGCGAGGCGCCACATCCAGAGCTACAGCTGCCCACACTCGTCACAATGTTCGCAGGCGCTTTAAACTTCGGCTGATTTAGTTTCACTCTCGACAAACAAAATAACTTGCTGAGTGTAACGTGAGGAAGTCTGTACCAATGTTCAACACACATTTCCTCGAGTGAACTCTGGCCCACCTTTTCCTTCATCATCATCATCATCATCATCATCATCATCATCATCATCATGAAGAATTCCTTTAATAATAAGTCAATCATTCAGCAGATTGGGGGAAAGAATTGACGAGATGAGAATAGCTCCAACATTTGTTTAATGTAATGAAGTCGTGGTTGGTTTCTGGTTTCCTAAGATACAAATCTCAAATATTAGTAAGCCATCGCTAAGTCTTAGCGTCTTGCAACATCTGTACTGTTCACCTATTTTAAATGTTCCGATCAGAAAAGAAAAGCGTGCTGAGCCTCACCCGTCTCGTCACAATGAGATCGATGTCCTTCGAGTCACGTTGTGTCAGAGTCATGAGGTCAGCGTTCAGCGTTCTGATTCGCTGAAACACCAGCCTGATGTAGCGGGCGGAGGTGAAGTTCAGCAGGGTGGGGGAGAGGTCGTCTGCACTTGGCCGGCCGTTGATCAAAGACGTGTGGATCTGTGGACAGTAAGGAGACAAACATTAAAGGTGCTTTCAGTTCCAAATGTGAACATGACACGAAGGTGCTGATTATTTACGCTCTGCGCTCGACTTCTCTTTAATGTGCTCAATGTAGCAGAAGAATAAGTATGAATTTATATTCTGTATCACTAATAATAATAATAATAATAATAATAATAATAATAATAATAATAATAATACTAATAATGAACCGGCAGCAGCATCACAAGGAGTGTAAGGTCCTGTCTGTCCATCTGTCTGTCTCACTAATGTGGCCAAAAGCAACATTTGGAAGCTGCAAAGAAGTCTTATAGAGTGGGCTGTGTGTGTGTGTGTGTGTGTGTGTGTGTGTGTCAAGGGGGAACACTTGATGGGTGCAAGCTGCACACTTGGAAGCAACGAAGGAGATGGTTGTGTATGTGTGTGCGTGTGATGTGTGCTGGGGTGACATTGTGAATGTGTGTGCGATGCTGTGACACATCGCCTACGACTCATTATGGTTTCACTGTGATCAGACGGCTAGGGAGCTGTCACACACACACACACACACACACACACACACACACACACACACACACAGACAGACAGACACACACAGACACACACCTTTGTCGTTACTTGAAGCTCTTGACATCTTCCAGCTCACACCCCCTCTAGCTCTCCCCCGCAGGACACAAGGCACACAACACACACAAGCATCCCGGCAAGTGTGACACACACATACACACACACACACACACACACTCACACAAAACAGCACCCGTGTAATTGTGTACACATATTCAGACATGCATCTACTACAATTAGAGGCCTGTGAGGGGGATGTAGACGTGCGATTATTGATGATGTGTCTTTTTAATGCATGTGTGTATGTACGTGTGTGTGTGTGTGTGTGTGTGTGTGTGTGTGTGTGTGTGTGTGTTTTCTATCAGTGATTAAAGTGATATTAATAGTTGTGCACATTTGAAGTGTACACACTTCAAACATTCTACTTTAGTTTCCGTTTGATATGATGTTTTGATTTCACACAGTTTGACCTGGTGTCCTGAGTTGTTCTGCTTATTATTCATGTCCACTCCTGCAGCAACATCTCCTCTCGTTTCCTAACTCCAGTTATTTGCATCCAGACTGCCGTTGCCCTCAGCCCTTCCCTATGACCTGTCCATCACCTGCCTGCACACCCAGCCCTCCGTCCTCCTCACCAGTCACTTAGTATGGACACCGATCCACAAGCTGCTTCTCAGATCATCGTATATCCGCCTCATAGCCATAAAGTCTTTGCCCTTCCTTTCCTATGATCTCAGCCTGCTTTGGATTCTTTCTCTTGCTCACCTGTTACTCACTCTGAAACTGACTTTACCACCTTTTCTGCGTGCAGCTTCGTGATCGCTTAGAAACGTTTGATTTTTAAATGTTTAATGCATCTGGACCCTCCTCGTCCTCCTGTATCAACCCAACCAAGTCTCATTGCAGTTCAAGCAGACCGAGCACAATCCAAATCATTGTTCTCTACACACCCAATCAAAAGTCTTTCCAACCTAATCCGACGTGACCCGCTCCATCGCAGCCGGCGTCAACCCAGCCCATTGGCAGCGTTCAAATCAACCCAACTCCACTACAGATTACGGAGGCAGTGTAACAACCTGCTGTAAGCGTTACCTCTCCGTTCTCCAGAGGGTGAATCTTCGAGTAAAAAGATGTGCAGATGACTTCATCATCTCTGGTGTAGGATGGAGGTCCTCTCCGCGGATTGATGTTGAACCTCGTCAGGCACTCTGTGTCTGTGATGGCGTAGTACTGCCAGGGGTCAAAGGTCACGCCGTCTATCGAACGCTCCAAGACCCAGTTACCTGTGGACGGAAATATTGGTGAAGAAAATAAATAGATGAAAAGCTTCAAACGTGGAAAAGATCAATAATGATGAAAGTCCAAGGCTGTGCTCAGGTCAACCTACTTAAAATACATAGAAAATTGACGGAACATTCAATTCCACATATTTCTATAATAGCTCGGACCAAAGACTGTGAGATTTCACCTCCTGGATTGATTGAATGTCTATTCATGAGTTTCTCTGCCAAGACACTGGATTTCTCCAAGACCTTTGTTAGTTGAGGTAAATTAGATTTTCTCTCACAAATACATGAAAAGTTCTGAATTGTCCTGAAATCATCACTTAACTTCATTTTTATAAATTATTTTCTTCTAGTATAATGCCCTTTTTCTATATTTTTTAAATCACTATTATTGAATTGTATATGCAGTTCTGTTTTGTCACATACCGTGCATGCATAGAGAAGGCAGAAGACAGTCAGAGACAGTGCATGCATAGAGAAGGCAGAAGACGGTCAGAGACAGTGCATGCATAGAGAAGGCCGAGGACGGTCAGAGACAGTGCATGCATAGAGAAGGCAGAAGACGGTCAGAGACAGTGCATGCATAGAGAAGGCCGAGGACGGTCAGAGACAGTGCATGCATAGAGAAGGCAGAAGACGGTCAGAGACAGTGCATGCATAGAGAAGGCCGAGGACGGTCAGAGACAGTAGAGCAAAGCGCGGTAACATTTACTGACAATACGTTCTGCACATTAAAGCAGAATGCTCACCTGGGCGAGGGGAGTTGGCTGCCTTTAGGATCATGTAGGCGATCTGGAAAACCTGGAAAGAAACAGAGTAAAACAGTTTAACATACACAGGAAGCTGCAGTTTCATAAGTAATAAGTTTTAATACTTTATTATAGAAGCCTTAGTAATTGTTTTCAACCTTTAAAAAGCTGTCGTCTGAAATCCCTCCCTCGTTTACTCACTCGCATTCTTTACGTACAAGATACTTGAGATTTCGGACACTTACGAATCATCCCTTTGGGTCATCGCTGACATAATGTCGCACGACTGTGCCGCATTGCATTGTGGGACTGTTATCAGGAAGTAGTCAAAATTCCATCAGCACTTGTGTTTTGTTCCGTTGTTGTGGGAATTATCGAGGGCACGGTAAATAAAATGCGATCGTCTTTGTTTAGACTGACTTTCCTTCAGTTTGAACACAAACACCGACAGACACCGACAGACACACACACACACACACACACACACACGATGTAGGTCAAATGCTACCCCCCTCCCTCGTGTCTCTCCACCACCCGATCTTTCACCCCATCATCTCCCTCTGTGAGTATTTCTCTCTTTCTTCTTGTGATGTGGGAAGCAGTGTCACATTGCAGCAATTAGAATAGGGAGAAATCTACCAAGTATGTGTGTGTATGTGTGTGTGCGTGTGTGTGTGTGTGTGTGTGTGTGTGTGTGTGTGTGTGTGTGTGTGTGTGTGTGACAGAGAGAAAGTGTATTTCAGGGTAACCTTATAGCAGTCATTCAAACCTCCTACAAAGAGTCAATGTTACCTGTATTCCCGCCGAGGACGGGATGGTGTGTGTGTGTGTGTGTGTGTGTGTGTGTGTGTGTGTGTGTGTGTGTGTGTGTGTGTGTGTGCAAGAGCTCTCAGCGGTAACTTGTAATATGGTGACAGCTTTGGGACAGCTAGGCAGCTCCTGCAGCTAAACATAGCTGAACACAGCTAATGCAGAGTGTGTGTGAGTGTGTGTGAGTGTGTGTGAGTGTGTGTGTGTGTGTGTGGATCAGATTTGGATCAGACGAGGGATTTTCTGCCTCTAAAGCTCGACACAGCATCAACAAACAAACACACCAATAAGTGTCCTGCACCAAATCACTCGGCAGGTAAATAAATGTTCATCTTGCATCCATCACATTTAATGTCGGGGAGTTACGTTTACGGTAAGTTAACGTCATGAACGGATCATATTCTCCTCTGGTATATGCTTTCATTGGATAGATTCATTTTATTATATAATTAGGTTTTTTGTTTGTCTTTTACAAAATGAAATTTTGAGCTTAAAGCTGGAACTAGCAAAGCGTCAGATGTTACCTCACTGGATAAAGGCATTACCCACTACATTAATTAATTAATACATTATTTATACTATACAGTACTGAACATAATTGGTTTTCCCTTTTGGGAGTCAAAAACAATCTCAAAGTGATTTATTATTTATTATCAATATTTGTTATTATTGAAATAAATGTGAAAAATCATCTTTGATTGAACAGAAATTCTCCTTCAGGCTTAAAGCCTCGAGGTGGGTGTGTCATATGTGTTTGATTGACAGCTGAGCTGCCACAGGCATGAACACACCACGTCAACAAACTAAAAACTAGACAAATCAAAGAGACAACTTTGGTATTAAAGAATAAGGAATAATTATTAGTGCACGACACAATGGTGACAGTATTCCTGTATGCCAGTAGAAATGTGTAATAGTGGTTTTAAAAGGACACCACAGAGCAGATCTGCATGTCCCAACTGAAACACTTTGAAACTTTCTAAAAGAGTGAAACAATCTGATAAAGTGTCGTCTCTTATCTGCACTGATGAATAATTCTGTGATTCTAAAAGACTCGACGCAGGTCTATGTTGCACATTCCTTCAGATAGAAGTGTTGCAGAGGAGTGTAGCACATTTCTCACACGTCTATGAAGGCTAAAAGAAATTGCCTGCATCTCCAGAGTGTCCTATTTTTACATCTAGTGATTTGAACACTCAAAACCAAACAAATTAACATCCACTTCCAAATAACTCTGGAGAATTTCACTGGAGCAACATTTGACAGGAAGTAGTCACGGGGATGACCTTTTGCACATATTTTAAAAAGCATAGCCTCCAAATGAGCACTTAAAATGTTTATTTTAATGCTCAGTCCGTCCATTTAAGCCGCGTGTCCAGTACGTTTGGCTTTGCCCACAAACAAATGGACTGTGAAGAATCCATTTTGTGCAAGCGTGAATTGGAAACGCAGTGTCAGCGGTTTCACTGAGCAGCTGCCGTTTACAGGCCATTCACATGGAAACGTGTTCGAAGATTCTCTGACCTGATAGACTGCCATCAAAACCCCCAAAATCCAGTTAGTGCTCCAGTTAATTACAACAGGATTTGCAAACAAAAGCACAAAAAAAAAACCCAAAACGAAGTGCAATGAGTTCAGACACACAGGTGGACATGCCGTCGGAGCAACAGACACGGTATGCATGACTCGTTAAAATGTACACTTCAAGAGAAAATGTGTTAACATCACGCTGGACTAATAAAAGGAGCTTTTTGGCCCAGTTCTGAATAGTGTGAATCATCCAACATCCCCGACTGCCAAGCTCAGTGCAGGAGAACAAGCTGGAGATACTGACTGGAGGCGCACGGTCGTCTCACGGCGAGATCGTTCCGCTTTTACACTGAACTGCCACTAAAAAAAAACAATTTGGGGAGAAGCTGTAGCAGTTTGTGAATGACAGTCGGCTCTGCAGCAAACACATTAGACTAGAGTTCAAGTCTAATCCAAATTGCAGGAAAGATAACGGTAAATGTAAAAACAAATGGCTACCACAGTGGACACGCTGCAGTGGGATGCAGCCTCTGGATACAACGGAGAAACGTCCTGAACAGCCAATTGAAATCTCTGCCTCTCTGTCTGAACTGCCGACAAACACAGTTACACACACACACACGCACAAATAAAACAAAACGTGCACACACGAACACGCACAGACTTTGTTGTCATTTAGCCGTAAGCTTTTTAAATAAGCTTTAAGTCTGCACAAAACACCAGATGCTGTAATTTCTAGCACATTCTTGCTTTGGCCCGAATATACACACCGACAAAGTTTCATCGGGTGCAGCAGATGTTTCATTTACCTTCTCTCGCTTATGAATAAAGAATGTTTATATATATATATATATATACCACGCATTATTCTCGTATTCCTAATTATTATATGAAAGTAAAAAGTTAAGAAGACACGTTTGAGGTATGCTTCCCGTGGAGTCCTGAGGACGAAGAAGCAGCTGCTTGAGTAGGACGCTGACACTGACGCTGACGCTGAGGATTTCAAGTTGAGGAGTTCAGGTATTAAGGTTGCTTGGATATTTAAATAAATCTAAATAAATGGTAGAGTACTGTCATTTGTCTTTGTGCGTTTAAGTCCTGAGGGCTTGAAAGTGGCTTCTTAATTGTGTTGGATGCGTGTTAAACTCACTGTTCTGTGTTTCAGTGACGAAGACGTTTCAATAAGTCTGCGGAGGTGTTTTAGACGGGAAACACTAGAAACACCTTCTTGCCTCAAAGCTCAATGTATTACTTTATCTGTCACCTCCAGAGCCGTATTGATCCAAAAGATCGATTGCAACGCATGTCTGACTCATAACCAATGCAAGGAAGCATATTTGTAAGCCTGAAGTTAAATCCCCCCCCCGCTGCCGTCATCGTCGTTTCATAGGATCGGAAGCTGCAAGTCAAGATTAAGAGCAGAATAACAGGAATGTTGCACTGGATGCAGGAGAAAGGAGAGCTTCCCTGGAGGAGCAACAGAGTATGATAGAAGCCTCTCAAATATCATATTACCAAACACAGCTGGTTAACAGGACATGGGAACTCCATTCATTCCTTCTCCCCATATGCCTTTTCTCTCTCCGCTGACACTTAGTATCATCATTTCCTCAAAGCCCCGTGTCGTCATATGTTTTCAAACGGTCGCGCTTCCTCCCATCTGTCCTGAAGCTTTCTTATGAAACTTTCCAAAAAGTATGAAAACTACTGACTGCATTTTATGGACCCTCACAGACTCGGTGTCTCCCCGGTCGACTGATTTCAATACATTTGGCTCAAAACGTTAAAAAAGGTACACAGTGACAATTATTTCCATGCGTGTGCGTGAACAAGTCCTCGGTACGTTGAAGAGCTGTGAGTAATAAGAGCACGCCGTCACTCAGACTGACGAACTCTTTCAGGACCTCGATCACGCTGCCAGGTTCCCCTCCCGCCCCCCCCCCGGAGAGCAGAGTCGGTGCAGGATGTGACCACGTCGAACACAATGTCCATCAATCAAACTGGCCGCCGCATTTCCATAATAACTGCCATTTAACAGAAACCTGCATGAAGCTGACGACAGTGAAGTATTCCTGATACATTTACATCTATACAATTACTAATGCCTAAGCCTCGGGCAACTACGCTTATAATTACTAAGAAATATATATATATATATTTATTTTAATTTTTTTTCAAATAAATGATTTCCATCCTTCGTCATCGGGTCTCTGCAGAGGACCTTTACTATGTCAGATGCTAAATGACAAATTCGAGAATTCATCTAAAAATATATGAACAGCATACACAGGCTTCAACTTTCTCTCTCTCACACACACACACACACACACACACACACACACACACACACACCCACACACACACACCCACACAGCTCCCACTCTCTCATTATTTAGTCTTTCCATCTAGAGAGCCTCAACAATAACAAGAGAGGAAATGAGGGTGGTGATGTCACAGGCGATAACCACACACACACACACACACACACACACACACACACACACACACACACACACACACACACACACACACTGTCATTTTCTGAGTGAGATGACTGAGGTCGCAAGGGAAATTCAGAGCACTGGAGGGTAAATAGCTTTCCGTTGGACTGATCGAGACTCACACATATATATATATATATATATATACACACAAAACACCCTCTGAAGAATGCACATGTTCACACACACACACACACACACACACACACACACACACAGACGATCATTGCAACTTAGGCGAGAAGTCGCTCCACCGTTACTCTGATCAATACAAAGTAGTTTGAAGTAAACCGAGTTACGTTGTGAGCGGATCGGTCTCGGTCTCCTCGTGTTTAAACATTTGAGAATATAAAGTATTTTAAATATTCTTCTCACTCTTTATTTCCATCGCCATTGTTCTAATAAAAAGACAAAGCGTGTTGAGCCCTGCGTGTTCTCGACAACACGACCCCTTCATCACTTCTTTAATGGTAAAGTGAATGAGTTGTAAAGCGATAATCCTGAAGAGCAGGGAAGCAGCACACATGGTAATAATCAGTAAGACGAGCGCTTTGTCAAATTAAAGCCTTTTCATGCACTCCTACTTATGTAGCTGTCAGCGTTTAGAATCATTTGTCTGCAAATCTCTGTGCATGTTTGACTGGGGATAAGAGCAAGAATAGTGTGTGTGTGTGTGTGTGTGTGTGTGTGTGTCTGTCTCCTGCTCCACACACGATATTAAGGTCACAAGTGAGTGAGTGAGTGTGTGTGTGGGTGTGGGTGAGTAAGCAGGCAGATGCATTCATTGGCCAAACTGCTCCAGTGACAGGTGTGAGAATGTGTGTGTGTGCGTGTGAGAGCATTTAGGAGTGTGTGTGTATATATATTCCACACCACTGCGGTGAAAGCTGTGATTGATGGGCCTGAAGTCATTAACATGACAAGATGGCCGCTCCTCTACTTCCTGTCCAGAGATGTAATTATATTCTATGCACGTGATGGTGAAGCTCATTTCAGTTTTGCTTTGCGTTCGTCCTGTTTTGTTTATCCTTACACATTAACAATAAGCCGACTGCGTGTTTAAGATATAAATAAAAGTATTATTTCAGCTCGTGTGAAGTGTTGTTCATTTGGTGGCGAGGAAAGCCTGTAAAATGGCGTTTGACAATAGAAATGGACTTGTAAATGGACTGCATTTATACAGCACTTTTGCTCAAAGCGCTTTATAATGTGCCTCTTACTCACCCATTCACATCTTTGTTAGCCTCAAAGTGTTTTTTAATGAACCACAATTTATATCCCTCTGCACTGTGGCTGTGTGTCCTGTTTCTTATTCTCCCCGTACGTCTCTCTTCCATTGTCCCTAATCGAGAGTGACAAAGATATTGAACTTTAAGTTGACAAAACTGTGAATGGCACATTCTGCTCAATAATTTAAATTGTAGTTATTGCTCATGTGTGTGCCTACGATGCATTTCTTTGTAATTGTTGCATTTGTGTATCAGAATATCAGCCTTTCTTTTATACGAATATAAAATGAATTGGTTTTAACCTTTAAAGCAATTTTTCATTGGCTTCCATTAATGATCATCTCGTGAACTAGTCTCTCACCCTCATTAATTTTATTCTCAAGACATCTGTGTAATTATGCTCTGGCGGTGTAATCGGTTTAATCACACTTCTGAACTAAACTAGATGTCCTAAATCATCCCGTGCCAGTACACAGCCCCTTAATCACAGAGAGTCCTGCCAAGCCTTCCAAAACAAAAATGGAAACCCAATTATTTAAAGAGTGACAAGTATTGCTGGTGAAATGATCGATGGCGAAGTTCGTTTGACTCATTTCTGCTCTGCTGAAATAATAGCAGGTAGTTTAATTCCTCGGTTGACAAAACCGCCTTTAAATGATTCACTAATTGCTCTGATTACAAAAAGGGATCGACGACGTGCGGCCTGGTGTTCACGCGAGACGACGTGAGCTGACACAACAGCAACACGGTGGCATCGAGTGTTAGGACGAACATGTGGATAAAAATGGAGAGCTTACTGATCAGGACGGTTTGTAAAAATGATTGGCAGTTCAACCTGTTATGGCTCCAGGCCCGAGCCACGTCGTCACGTTATCCTGTACGATCACGGAAGGTCCCTGGGTTCAGATCCAGCGGCCACCTGGTCGTGCTGTGACGAGCTAATAGGTTCATATGTGGGGGGTGTCGAGTGAAAGTGGTTTTCTGTGGGCATCTTCAGGTTGTGCCTCTCAGGTTTAGGGAGGCATCTTGCCTCTTTAGATTGTGCTGGATGTGCAACCGTCCTTTGCAGCCCAGTTAAACATTACTTCATATCTTCTTCTCATGTTTTTATTAATGCGAGCCCCCACCACACACTGCATCCTGGTCTCCAGCGACATTACGTTTTCCTAATAGTGCATTAAACTGCCTCGTTTTCATAATGTATATTACACTTAAAAAAGTTGTTGTTTTTTGGATGCTGGTGAAACAAACCTTGACGAACGGGGGAAAGCTTCCAGCGCGCCTGCCTGCAGACAATGGAGGCTGTGGTCAGGTTTGATTCATGCCGGTTACAGTGGATTCCAGTAATGACGAGTCACCATTAAATTCCTTTCAAACCAACATAAATCCAAGCCGACCGCAGCTGTCATTCTTTGTGAACAAGGAGCCAAGTGTCAAGTGAACGCTTGACTCAGAAGTATTAGTTTGAGGTCGGGGGTAAGCCTCGAAAGGAATACGTGTGAAAGTTAATCACAAGCTGTGGAAGCACGAGGTCGTGCGTCTACCTGTTTCAAGTCCAGAGTGATCGTCACATAGTGGTAGTCCATTCCATTCTTGATGGAGGGACTTTGCCACCAACGGTTGGTCCCATCTATGGCGTATTCTATGGGATGTTGTTCTACACACACACACACACACACACACACACACACACACACACACACACACACACACACACACACACACACACACACACACACACACACACACACACACACACACACACACACACACACACACACACACACAGAAAAACAGAGTTAGAGAGGGCATATCAGTCGTTTTTTAATCATTTTGGTCTTGAATCCAGCATTGGAGGGGGAAATGTTCCTCTCCTTTCAACCATTCAAGGCCAAATATCCAAAGTACATGTTTCTACCTTCTAAGAGAAAAGAAAATAATAGAATTTCTTTCAGATTATTTCATTTCACTTCTGAATAAACTCCCAGCTGCTGTTACTATTCCACACAATAGCTTTAATGGAAGAGGAAGCAAACACATGGTTAGTTTATTACACGGCAAAGGTCACGATGCAAAACCTTTATGTATTCTGTGTGTAAAGGTTTGTTTCGGTGGGACTGTGTGTGTGTGTGTGAGGGTTGACTTGCAGCTGTCAATCACCAGGCTGCTTATGTGTGACATTTCTGCAACAACAACAACAAAAAACGGCAAAATGAAGGAGCTTTGGTGAAAGTCAGTCTTCCTCCTCCCTCGTATCTTAGTCTTATTTCCTCCTGAGACTAAAACATAATACAGAATACATCTGAAATCTAAATATCTGCCGTTCAATAAATCAGAAATCAGTCAATGAATCAGTTACCAGTGAATTGGATTGGAGTAGGAGGAGATATAACGGCTCTTACATCGATCTGTAAAAACGTACTTACTGTAAACGAGATGTGGAGGTCGGAACCGAGACAGGATTACTGAGCAAGTCTGTCATTCAACTGATCACTCAAAGTATAGAAGAGAAGTGTACAAGATGATTTTGGTTTCAGCTCTTTAATTTCCCTTCTCCCCTGTGTTCAGGGGTATTTCCTCTCATTGTTACGCTAACTAAGCAAAGCAAGCGTAACGAAAGCTAACTGGACTCATTAGCTGCCTGACTGGCGGGTAGACGACGGACGGCTTCACTGACTAACTGATTGGTTAACTGAATCATTGATTGACTAAATAACTGACTCTCTGCTTTGTTTGAATTATGATCGCGGGCTAATTCTGTATCGTCATCTCGTCGCGTTGCGTTTCATTTCTCAGCTCATTCAGTAATTATCATTTCAGACAAAGTGATCGGTTAACATCTGGCCAATCTGCCACTAATTAAGTAATCGAGCATGATTAATTATTGTCATCACTTGTGCCTATAAGTCTCGTGTGTGTGGAAACCTTTCTCACCGAGGGGTTTTGTACTCTTTTGGTTGCAGATTCGACACTGAGGGTTTCTAACAGGCTGGCCCGGCACATGTTCCACCAGCTTACAGAACATCTCTGGACCCATAGAACCGCAGGTAGCATTAGTGGATATGTCCGCCATGGACGCCAGGTTCAACACGGCCGGGAACAGTCCTGGAAAGAAGAGCACACAGGTAATCACATGCAGTAGAGAACGAGATGATGGAAATAAAACAGCTGTAATTAGTCACTGTCTGGTAGACTCGATGCAGCAGAATATTAAAAAGGTTTGATATTTTGGGAAATGAACTGCTTTATGCTCGACACACACATGAAGTCGATCAATATTCTCAGTTGGCTGCGAGTTTGAAAGGCAAAAATGTCATTAAATATCACAAAGTATGTATAAAGTTGGAGGTGAATACACAAAGACATTTTTTTTTACACTATATTGGTTTGTACAACAAATAGCTTTTATCAAATTCATAAAGTGCTCTATAAATAAATATTATTATTATTATTATTATAATAATAATGGAGCATCACAGGTTCAATCCAGGATATTATTGGAAGCCATTAATAAATGTTATACTATTCAAACATCACTTTTTTGAGTCTTTGTGCCTTTATATCAACGATTATTTTTCATAAATACTTGTTTTTTCTATTAATTTGTAATAAAAAATGTCAGAAAATAGGGAACAATCACACTTTTCCAAAGCCCAAGTTGATATTCAAATAGCTCGTTTTGTCCAACCAAGAGTGGAAAACCCCGAAGATGAATTAATTAAGTAAATATTTACATTATAATATATATTATATACATAATACATGTACTGTGACTAAGTGAAGGTATGAAAATAGTGCATCTGTAGTCTGTGCACATGCTTTACCATGTGGGCCTGCTGCCAACAGCCAGCAAGCCAAGTAGCTCTAAACAAACGCAACATTATTTACGTCTACATGTCATCACCAACACAAACGCACCATCAGACTGCACACGAGTGTGTTCTGTGTTGTTCCCATAGTAAAAGCACATTAGTCTCAGAGTCACAAGCTTGTTGGACTTAAGGTACTGGAATGCTCAACATGTTGTGCACATGGTTCACATTTCCTGTCTGGCAAACGCACAGAGACAAATACATGCAAAGTCCTGTACGATGTCACATAACCCTGGTTCTAAGGTCAACAGCTCTCACAGCTAAACAACCTGCAACACTGAGACGCAAACATAAACAGCGAGACGCGTAAATGCACGGGAACTGTACACAACGGAGACAGACGGCGAGGGAAGATCAGATGGAAGGAGAGAAAAGAGTGTAAGAAAAATACAGAGAAGCACTTGTGAAAGATGTGTGTGTGTGTGTGTGTGTGTGTGTGTGTGTGTGTGTGTGTGTCCAGATGAGTCCAGCTGTTTGGCCAGATGTCAACACTGATGAACTGTGAAGAACATCTGAAAGTTTCTCGAACACTATGTGTACACATTCTCACACGAGTGCTCACAACATATTATACACACACACACACACACACACACACACACACACACACACACACACACACTCTGAGTCAAACGCATACCTTCCCAATCGCTCACCAATGATGTCTGAGAGTCTACACGAGGGAGCGCAGATTTCCATAACAGTGTTTTCAATAGAGGGGGAAAAGTTCTCACTGTGCAATAACAACATGGGGGGGGTGGATACGCTCAGTAGATAACAGTAAGGGAACTCTTTTTTAATGAAGATATCACGTGCAACGATGTCACAAACATAAATCACACTAATGCTCAATGATTGAATCGGGCTGTACAGAAGAGTTCGACGCTTCATTCATAACGGTGAGATTCAAACGCTGCAAAGCTTTATTAGTATTATACTTTCTGCAGAATTAAGATTCCAGTGGTGGCTGTTGTAGGATTGTTTCCGGCTCGTGTGATCTAAACATGTCCAATAACTCCAGAGGGAAGTCCAGAGTGACATTTATTAAGTCGATTAATAAATAAAAAGTGGAACTAATTGAACCCGATGAATCGCTTTGTTCAAGGCTTCATTCCATCAAACCTCAATTCACTATATCTTGAAAAGAAACAGCCGAGGTGAAACTACGCTGCGAACATTATAATGACAATAAAGCCGCTTTTTATTCATGTTTTATCAAAGTCTTTTCAGTGGCATCTTTTCATCGTGCCAGTTTTTTTGGATGCCTCAAGATTTTAAGTCTGATATTTGGTCCACGTCTCAAAGACTCAAGTCAGCGGAGAGCAGGTCCAGCTCTTTTCACTGCACTCTTTTGTTCATTTTATTCCCAGCATGCAGAACCCAAATATACTAAAAGTGGAGTTTTCCTCCGTGACAACAGCAAACCAAAAGTGTGCACCATCGTGTGTGTCGTGTTGCCAACACAACACCACCCTGTAACCAGACTTCAGTATCCAAATATCTTATTTAAGGTCTCAATACAAGATCAAAACGCTCGCTTTGATGAACACGTTTCATGGTCTTGCTTCTCGACACCTTTTCTATCTGCTGCCAGGAAATCGAGACAACGTGCTGCCTTGACACCATTGCATTCACAATGCCTGAAAAATGGGGGGGGGGTGGGGGGGCAGGACTTGGTTTCAAGTGTCTACGACCTTTCTTAACCCAACCCTAACCCTAGCCCTAGTCCATATGTTAACAGGGGGTACTGCAGTACATAAGTATATATTTTTTGCACAATATCATCACAGCACCACCCCCAAACTCCGACAGCACCCCCCCCAACACAGAACTCCGACAGCACCCCCTCTCGGGTCCCTGCTCCATGCTACACCAGTTTGGGGGTCCTTGGCCTGAAAAAC
>NC_041378.1:5003887-5013887 GCF_900634415.1 Cottoperca gobio
CACCTGTTATTAGTTGTGTGAATAGTCTGTATATATCGTTGTGTTTTAATTATTTTGCGACCGTTACATTGTTCAATGACGGCGCTAGCTATGCTAACGTTGCAGCACTGGAACAGTCATTTAGGCTAGCGTAACTTTCTAGGTAATTAAGCTTTTATTGTTTTAATTTGTGGAGTGTGACTTGTGCCAACGCATGAGTTAAGGTCCCAAGGGGTATGACTGTCGGCAGCCGCAATTGATTTAATAAAAAAATGACGGATAGTTAATATATAGTGTATCGTTGTGTGTAACTTTTGGCTAAGCTAACATAAGCTAACGGCAGTTGGTACTTGTTGCCATAGCTACTGTCAACATCCCGGAAGTGGGCTAACGGAGGAAACGATCAAGTTACATTGTAAAGACAATGATACTGAGAATGAGCACCGTAAACAGAATCACTCATTTCTAATTTATGTATATTGACATTGAGATTGTTAGATTGTCATATTTTGTATCGTTGGATAAATCATTTCAATATTAGGATTTTGCACTGAAAATGATATATACTGTGTTTTTATATTGTTCCAATTAATGAGTGAAGACCAGCTGATCTTTCCTTTTATTTATCATTACAGAAGTAAACCTTCATCACCTTAAAATATGTTCATCTCGAGTCCAATTAATACATATAGTCCAGCCTGCAGCCACTACGCACACACACACACAGACACACACACACACACACACACACACACACACACACACACACACACACAGGGATATGGGGGATATGTTGTTGTTGGGAATGAAAACATGCCAGTGAGTAGATTTACAGGAGAGAGCATCTTGACCTCTGGCCCCCAGAGAGACGTATCACTGGTGGAGGATCTAATCTTCTTCATGGCTACAATCACAACATTCTTCTTTCAACCCCACAACAATATAGAATAAAATAACATAGAACAAGAAATGTGATTTTCTTGGGAAAATCATTTTGGACATACGTCTTTAGCGCAGCAATTGCTCCTCCTCACACTGCTGACTGCTCTTCATTTATGTCCAAAGTGTTCCCTGGAGATAAAGTCAGGGTTGAGCGACTGCTCAGATTTAAGAGCATGTACAGTATGCAGCCAAACAATGACACACAGAAGCTGAAGCTTTTCCAATGTATGTGAGCAGTGTGGTCACAGAATAGGGATGGAATTACTGCACAACTGCACAGTGGCCATTCACTTTAATGAACATGATTTAAAGTCAGTTTACAGGTGTTGGCATTGGAAAGAATCTAACTTCCAGATGGGGGAGGTAATAAGAGTCTGTTAAAAGAGCCTAATGGATGTGTTCTCCCCAAACTGCTACCAACCTGCCAAAGAAACATGGCCATGAGAACTGAACATGGGACTCGCTTAATTAAACAGGACACAATAGCATTAGTTCAATTTTAGATATGCATAATGTTCTCTGGAAATATTCTATATATGAAGTACATTTTTACCCCTACAAATGCTTATTAATGTTAGATTTATTTAACCCTAACCCAACCGAGTACTACAATAACCTCAGTGTACTACCAGGACACAGAGAGTAACCCTCACACACAGATTTGCCAAGAAAATCTATTAAATATGAAATTAACTTTGTGCAGAATTCTGCTTCTCTGATCTCACACATTACCTTCACATTCATGACATGTTCTTTGTTACGATGGAAACCTTCAGAGTGCTAACTTAATAGACCTTGAGATGAGATTCTGATATTTCCAAGGTCAAGAATGAACATTAAATCTCGACTTTGATTAATTCTGATACGCAGTGTAACCTTATAACTGTTGGAGGTCACTGAATAAAACATCAGTGATACAGCATGTTGTAAAGTTTCATACGTGTGTAGAAAATATCTTTTATGTTGGGAATTGATGGAAATGTTGTGAGAGTAAACGATGGAGGACAGAATGAAAGAGGCCCTGCTATGAGTGTAGGACGTGTGTGTGTGTGTGTGTGTGTGTGTTTGTGTCATTTGTCCATGTGTTTATGTAGATGTATATTGGGAGTGTGCAAATGTTCCCATCTTAAATGTGTGCTGTATCTGTCAGGTCAGGAAATAACATCATTCTCTAGATGCAGCCGATGGGGTCACATGGGATTGTGGAGTAATTGGAAATCCAGATGGATGTACATGAGCTTCCAGGAAGAAACGGTTACCAAGGATATTGAAACTGAGCACACAGGCTACAACATTAATATAGCTCATCTCCGTTTGTGCACCTTTCTTATTTTCTTACTTCTCCTATTCTCTTCCATTTTCTTCTCATCGTTCCTCGCCTCACGTCCTCCTCCCTTTGCTCAGTGGACTTATGAATGATACAGGGAGCGACAGGAAACAGTGTACTATTGGCCGAAGAGTTGAGTGGGCAGATCCACGGGGACTAATCAACAAAGTATGCACAAAAGGAACAGCCAGTTACCATGAGTAATATCCAGCGTACACACACACACAGAATAAATGTCAGTTGCCTTCTCTGGGGAACGAGTGAAGAGAGCGCTGAAGAGAGCCAGCCATCACAGAGACTGATGGAAGCTAGTCCTGCTACCATTAGTCTGTTAGTTAGAGACGCAGTTGGCAGTGCTGCTAAGATCTTAAGATTCATTCCAACAGCTTTACAGTCTGTTGACAGCAGACACAGCCAACGATTTGGAAGTCGACGTGGATAACATCATTACAGGCCAACGAAAATACAAAGCAGATGTTTTGACCTGTTTCGCTTGCAGGATTTGTGCACCGAGAAAAAAAAAGGAGATAACCCGACGGGGTCATTTGTGCTTTTTATAAAAACGACATTTCTGAGGGCAGGACTGGCCATTCAAACATCCATAATATGTTAGTGCTAAGGTCAGAAGTCAGGGTCGGCTACAATCTAGTAATTGCAGAGGATCATAAAAGAGGGTTTGATGTGTGTTTTGCCATTTTAACGTTTTAACATATCCTTGGAGAAAAGGCAGCAGGTGAGCAATTAACGTTAATGATGGCTGCCCTTCAGCAATAATTGCAATGCAGCATTTAGTACAATTAATTTAAATAATATTAAGTAATTAGGTAAGAAATCTAAAATCCCTGCAGGGAAAAAGGTCTAACCTCGCTCATACACCGTGCATCTTCAAAACAGGTTTGTCTCCATCTCTTCTGCCTATCATTTCCAATATGTAACATTTTCTTTACCACAGTGAATGGAAGTGAAAATAGGATCACATAGAATAGCCTAAAGGTTTGGGTTCTGGTCAGAGATGCAGTAGTTCTAAAGTTTCAGGGGGGGGTGAGGGGCGCCTTTTTCCAAGCTTTGTTTGCGTGGAGGCCCACAGTCTCAGAAAACCCCGGATCTATCTCACATTTACTATTCTGTCAAATCACACACTCGAGACCATAAACGTGCGGCACACACAAGTGAGTAAAAAGGAATAAGATTCACAACTAAATGATGGAAATAGGAGCTTCTCACACACACACACACACACACACACGGCATTAAAATGACGTCTATGGATTTTGACAGAGATTACCTCCATGTTGCTGACTCGTTGTTTTTGAGCGGCACACTGATGACTGCACATCTACTACTAGCTGCCCCGGGATACCGCTAACTGCTCTGGTAGAGGAAACGTTCAGGGTTGATTGAGCGTAGCTGAAATGTGTGTTTGACAATACAGAATCCTATACAGTGTGTGTGAGATCTTAATACACAGTGTTTTATGAAAGTATTCAATCTTGTATGCTTAATGACATTGGGGAGCTACAATGTTTTCAGCCTTTTCATAGGCACACACACACACACACAGTGAGTGTGTGTTCACATGAAGGGCTAGTAAGAAAGAGAGACATTGACAAAGATCAAACTATGTGAGAGCGATAAGGAGAACTAGTTGCAAAGAGAGGAAAAAGTGTGGATGACTACAATGCTCATTCATGTGTTTGTTCACACTGAAGTGGAGATGTATGATTCACAAAGCTATCTGTTACACCATGCTCAGTCCGCACCTGTGTGTGTGTGTGTGTGTGTGTGTGTGTGTGTGTGTGTGTGTGAGATGGAGTATATAGCATTCATTACAGTGGCGCTACAGACAAACGGCTCCCTGGATAGACATTGATTTTCACACCAATGGATCTCACTGTTAGCAAACCTAATAGCTTGGTGGGTAATGGGTACATGTTATGAATGGGCCCCTATGGGCAGGTGAGGAGAGAGAGGAGGAGGAGTCGGAGATTAGAGGAGAGGAGAGAAGAGAGAGAAGAGAAGAAGAGAAGAGAAGGAGGAGAGGAAGAGGAGAGGAGGTATCTTGATTAGGCATAATGCGTCTCGACTAGGGCGCTGCTCTCGCCTTTCGCGTACGCTGCTCGTTCGCTCCTTCTCTGCTCTCTCTTCCTTCTCCACTTCTCTCTCGCTCGTCTCTCTTCTCTTCTCCTCTCTCTCTTCTCTCTCTTCTCTGTCGCTCTCTCTCTTCTCTTCTCTCTTCTCTCTTCTTCTCTCCTCTCTCCGCTCTCTCCCTCTCTCTCTCGCCTCCTCTTCCTTCCCTCGCTCTCTGCTCTTCTCTCTCTTCTCTCGCTCTCTCTCTTCTCTGCTCCTCCTTCGTCTCTCTCTCACTCGCTTCTCTCTCTGCTCTCTCTCTCTCTCTCTCTCTCTATATATCTCTTCTCTCTCTCTTTCTCTCTTCTCTTCTCTCTTCTCTCTCCTCTTCTCTTCTGCTCTTATCTTTTCTCTCTTCGCTTCTCGCTTCTTCTACTTGCTCTCTCTTCCTCTTCTCTCCCTTCCGCTCTCTTCTCTCTCTCTCTTCCTCTCTTCTCGCTTCTCTTCGCCTGCTCTTTCCTCTTCTCTTCCTCTTCTCTCCTCATCCTCTCCTCTCTCTCTCTCTTCCTCTCTCTCTCCCTCTCTCCTCTCTCTCTCTTCTTCTCTCTCTCTCTCTCTTGCCGTCTCTCTTCTCTCTTCTCTCGTGCTCCTCCCCTTCTCTTCTCTCTTCTCTTCTCTTCTCTTCTCCCTTCTTTCTCTTCGCCTCTCTTTCTCTGTCGCTCTTCTCTCTTCTCTCCTCTTCTCGCTCTTCCCTCTCTCTCTTCTCTCTCTTCTTCCCTTCCTTCCTTCTCTCTCTTCCCTTCTCTTCGCTCTTCTTCTCTTCTCTCTTCTCCTTCTCTGCTCTTACTCTTCTCTCTCTTCTCCGCTTCGTCTCTTCTCCTCTCCTCTCTCTTCTCTCTTCTTCTTCTCTCTTCTTCTCTTTCTTCGCTCGCGTCTTCGTCTTCTCTTGCTCTCCTTCTCTCTCTCCCCTCTTCTCTTCTCTCTCCTTCTCGCCGTCTCTCGCTTCTCTCTTTCGCTCTCTCCTCTTCTCACTTCTCTTCTCTTTCTCTCTCTCTCTCGGCTCTTTTGCTTTCTTTCTAGCTTCTCTCGTCTTCTCTCCTCTACTTCTCGGCGTTCTCTTCTCTCGGCAGGTCTCTCGATTTTCGTCTTCTCGGTCGCTTTCCCGGCTTTCTCCGCTCCTTGCGCTCCTCCCTATTCGCCCCCCCCTTTCTTCAAACATGTTTTTTTCCGAAACGAGGCAACGCCGACGTGTGAAAAAGAGGAACGAAGAGAAGAATACCAGAAAAGATCCAAAAGGAGAAGAGACAAAAATGGAAGACAAGAGGAGAGGACGTGAAAGGAAATAAAGCTGCAAGTCGATTAATTGATCAAAAGGAAAATAATTAGGAATTATTCTGATAATCTAATATTATTATCTATTTCAGCAAAGTGCTGAAATGTTGTTCCATCCTTTTCTTTGGGTTTTAGACCTTCGTCAGTCAGACAAAACAAATGTTTTTCTCACGATATTTGGACATTTTATAGTCCAAGCGTTCAATCAAGGAAATAATTAATTGATATTGACAATAATCCATTACAGCCCTAAAAAGGAAATGGAGAGAGATAAAAACAGACAGAGAAGGGATTAAGAAGGGAGAGGGGCATGAAAAAGAGGACGTAGAAGAATAAGAAATATCGGAGGAGATAACGAGAAGCAAAGAGAGGGAAGACAAACAGAGAGGAAGAGAAAGGGAATAGATCAGATGTGAGCTGAAAGGGGAGATGCTATTTACCATTACCGCTAATAGGTTTCAAAAGGAAGCAAGTCGTTAGCTAAATGGATAGGCCCTAAATGACACATTACCATGTTAAAGGCTGATTCCGCTCGTTATTGGAGCTCTGACTCCTCCATGCATCACCAGCTAGGGCTGCGAGCTGGCCACTTGTACACAGACCTGCTGCCTCAGCAAATACACACTCACCCACACACACACACACACACACACACACACACACACACACACACACCAGCTGAGAAGGACTAGGAAAAACGGTCATGAGGAAAAATCTCCTGGCCAGTGCTCTGCTCTGTTCTGAATCAATATGTAAATCAGATCAGAACCCATAGAAAGCCTGGTTTTCTCATTAGGGCACAAGTCTGTGGTCTGAGGGGGGGGAGGTTTTGTTTTTAGGAACATGAAACATTTATCATGGAAAGCAAATGTTAACAAGGAACTGAAGAGGTGGCCAACAGCATTGTAATACAGCACAGAGCACCACAATAGAACAGAACAAATAGGGTGGTGATGGCCTCGTGCTCTAGAGGTACGGCTTCCAAACAGAACACCAGAAGGTTGTGAGTTCAATACCAGGGCTGCCACCATTGATCCCCTGAGCAAGGTGCTTAACCTGAGCTGCTCCAGGGAGACTGTCCCTGTAGTTAGTTCACTGTAAGTCGCTCTGGATAAGAGCATCTGCTAAATGTAATGTCATGTAAACCAAAATAGAATAGAACAGAACGCTCCAACATTTAAAAAAGCATCATTGCTATTACATTACAAATCTATTGTTTTTAATAACAAATAATAAAAATAGACCACCTGTTGTTGGTCAAAGCCAGCTTATCACCAACATGAGAATAGCTGGTTCACCTTAAGTCCACCTTAAGTGAGCCTTGGCCGTCGCACTGCTACGTTCACATTTCCAGCGAGCGGAGACGATGCTAGACGGTGTCAGAAAGAATCGCCGCGAGATGACGGCATCACACCCCACAGATTATTTTATAATGTAAGGATCTCCAGCAGTTAAATTGTTCTTTTAAAGAAAATCTTTTTCCCTAATTAACCGACTCGCATTTAATTTAATACCTTTCTACATTGCACAGGATGCATCCGAGTGCAGACTTGTTTATTCAGCTGTTGGTTACGCACCAGTCTGCCAATAATGTTATGTAGGCCACTTGGAAATGAGCTCCACCACAGTGCCACAATAACTTCCAAAGTTTGTTGAATGTGATTTCCAGACCGACTGTGTTTACCACAGGCTTGTGATATTCCTAGGCTACAGAACAGTTGGTCCACCTTAAAAAAAAAAAGAAGGTCAGCACACCTTAAATGAGCCTGGAGCAATGATGCAAACTTCAGTACAAACACACTGTATCCACACCGCACTGCGGATTACTGTAAAGAGCATCTCAACAAATATAACAAGGAATGTTTCAAAAATACAAATCTGAATAATACATGAATTCAGTAACCATAACCCAAACCTGGACGGGGATATTACACTGATTGGAAAAAGCACAAAAACAAATATGTCTCAAAAGCATAGCAGAGCCAACCCCCCCTACATATCAAATTAACAGAAGTCTTTGTTAACAGGGTCCAAGAAAGCCGAGCACAACGAGCTGGTTGAGTTGCTAGAACAGAGCAGTGGGCTCCTGTAGGAATAAATGTGCTGACGGACCACCCACCTCCCACCCACTGCCAGAACAAGCCTTGGGCTTGGCTGAATGCTTAGGTTTGCTTTCCTTTGCAGGGCCAAACAAGGTCAAAAGGAAGACGCATAATGTACGAGTCTCACAGATATTAGAAACTGGAATATATCAGGTTTGATGGACAGGAATCTTTTTGCTCTTCTTTAAGGATGCACTAATAGTTTGATCCAAACAGGGTCAAAGGTCAGATTCCACAACAGAGCACTGCTGTGTTCAACATCTGTCCCTCTAACACTTCAAGGTTCCAAATAATAATAAACAATTAATAGTTTACTGTATAGTGAGCGGTCAAATGTAACCTGACCCGAGCTTACATTTTCTTACAGCTGTGTTTCATTTAAAGGTAAAAGTTTTAATGAAAATACTTTACTTTCAAAAGGTTGTCTACATGCTAAAGATAAACGTTTTTGTTCCACACATGGCATAAAGAAATATATTGCACTACATTAGAGAATAGCTCTGTGTTTGGCTCATGGACTCTTCAGTTTGGTAAATGATTTGAGATTTGAAGCTTGGTGTTTTGGTTCAAGCTCCTATAATTTATTCAGTCAATCAGATATTACACAGATATTAAGCTAAAAAGGTACCAAGAAAAAGGAAACGCATAATCCCTCTGCAGTGATGCTGGCAGCCTGTGGAACCTTTTTATCAACAAGATGAATCATTCCTCCAAGCTTCGTAAAAATTGAGCTCATCAATTCATTCATAAGGCCGGCCATTGTGGCTTTATTTAAGCACAAAAAACATCTCTGCCAACCTCAGGGTGCCCTGAACAGGAAATGACAATGTGGGATAATTCACTCCTTTCCAACCTTGTCCAATCACAGACCAGTGCCCAAAAATTCCCAGGTGTCACCGGTCTATTATTGCAGGGCTCACCATGGCTCCGTGGGCCCCGTGTACACACACACACACACACACACACACACACACACACACACACACACACACCACTTTTCACATTTTTCATCTTGTGTCAGATGTGAACATTTGCTCTGCATTAGGCTCTCTGTGGGTTTGCCTTGGACCAGAATAATGGAAATACAAAAAAAAAATATAATAGAAATATGAAATTACATACAGAATATGTCCCTCTCCCTCTGCACAAACACACACACACACACACACACACACACACACAATATTGATGAGAAAAGCAACTGGAATAATGGAAAAGCAAAAATGTATACACAACACATACCTCTTTCTTCCACCTTCACTCTACTTCTGCCTGCCTGTGTTTTCACTCCCTTTGTGTCGCGCACACACACACACACACACACACACACACACACACACACACACACACACACACACACACACACACACACAGGTGTGTATAAATGTTAAATCCATAGCTAACCAGGCCAGTCTAATAGACTCTTATTCCTCTGATGCTTTATCAGCTCAATCACACAAACATTCAGTCCCAAAATAATGGCCTTTCTGTTTGCTGCCTCTTCTGCGTGTGTGTGTGTGTGTGTGTGTGTGTGTGTGTGTGTGTGTGTGTGTGTGTGTGTGTGTGTGTGTGTGTGTGTGTGTGTGTGTGTGTGTGTGTGTGTGTGTTTCTATCTAGGAGCTGTGCTGCAGAGAGTATGTGTGCACTGCATACAGATCAGTCAGTAGAGCCAGAAACGGGCAATTGTTGGGTTCATTCATTCATTTCTCCATCAGTCAGTCAAGACGGTTGTATGTTTTTGGTTTTAATTAAGTTACAAATGTGCAAACACTACAGACTGGCAGGTACTGAGTGAACACACACCTGTTTTAGCAGTTAAAGGGCAGTCAGACAAATTTAGGGTGTCCAAGGTGACCTCTAGCATTTCGGTTAAAGTGGCCAATTGCAAGATAACTCAAATCCAAATCAAACATCTTGAATTGTGTGCGGACATAGACAGGTTGCTCAGTGTTGGCAGTCTTAGAGGATGTGACTGCCTCCTAGTCAGTGGTCAGGGAACACATTTCCCCAATTAACAGACACTTATAATTGATTTGAAATGTATTAAGAACTACAGACGAGAGATTTCTTTAAAATGAAAATGTTAGTTTAGGGGATGAAGCACATTGACTGGAAATGGCTGTAGTGCAGCCTGTTGATCAATATCTACACTTCTCTGTACGTCTAAGACTTTGGTGCAATCTATCCCAGCTCTGCAGCTTAAGTGCTCCGCCCCTCTCTGTTTGTGGTTACAGACTGACGTGGACCACAC
>NC_041378.1:5018887-5051387 GCF_900634415.1 Cottoperca gobio
CACACCTGTTGGTGTTCATGTGATCTGTGTCTTTGGCACAATGTCATTGATTAATTCTTGGCTGCCTTGAAGCCAATGACAACTTCACAAACACGGTATGACAGTAAGCTACAAACATAAACAAACATGCACATTCGAGTGCTGTAATGAGAGTAATCTATATCAAATCTGCCAGAACAAGAAAAGCTCAAGCAGACACACACACACACACACACGCACACCGACTGCCAGGTTGAGTGTAAAACTCTAAGACGCCTAATAATTAAAAAACCCAGACAGACTTTCATTTCTGCTGCGAAGCCTGATGAATGATGAGCGTTAAATGTTAACTTTTATAAATCAATCAAAAAGGTGTGTCACAGCAAAAACACCACAACTATAGTTCCCTTTCCTTCCTATAATTACACGCTGTCACTTTAAATAGATTATAGACATAAAACAGTGTCCTTGTACTTACACGCTGCCGCCAACAGGCATCACGTTAGTCCAAAGTGGCATAACGATGTTTCCACATACACACATCTGGAGCAGTTTGGCGTTTTTGACAGCAGTTTTTGAGGCCGATATTGATGTGAGTTAAATAATGAATCAGATAATGATACATTGGACCAAGACGCATGAGCTAAGCAGGACATTTTACTAGTTTCTACATTATGTCAAACCTAGTTTTTTCACTTCTCTAGTGCAGTTTCTCAGCCGACATATAAGCAATAAGTAAAATCGGTCAAACATTAGGGTGCAGTGGTGTAATTATATCATTATATTATGTTTTAATGTAATTATGGTCCCTTTTGGAGTAAAATGGATGATAACGCTGAGTGTGCTTTACCTTGTGATTGACAGGTCGGCTGTTTTTTTCCTTAGAACTTAATGCATTAATGCATAACTAAATAAAACTCCAGAAATAACAAATTAACACTGAGTACACGTATTTAAGTACTTTTTATGCTACAGCATTTCGAATGCAGGATTTTAATTGGCATTTCTACCCCCTGGTTTACACCTTTTATTTGGGTAATCCGACCCCACTATTAAAAACGTGTGAATTCGTCTGCATGTTTTAACAAACTACGTATCATTTTGCCATATAACCTTTTATTACAGCAGCAAGCCAATTAGACTAAAGTCTTGTGCATCCTTCCTGCTTCCATCTTATTTTCCATCACATTGATTATATTCACTGAATTTGGGTCCCAGGTTGAGAAAGTCTGAGCGCTGTCCCGCTGGTGTTTTCCATCAAATACATTCAGCTAAGCTAGGATCGGCTGCTTTCACATTAACATAGTCGACTGAGATCTACACATTTTTAGAAACATTATGACATTGGGATGAATTCACCTCATAAAAACGTCTATTTCTGGATTGACAGCACATTCACCGCGATATCTCTGGTGACTTCACATCACATCACATCCAGCCTGGCTGAATCTATTACCATAAACCTTTACACATCTGCTCCGAGGAGACCTTTTATCTACAAATTAAATATCTTTTACAGTTTTAGAACAAATCCTCCCAAAGAGAAACTGTTTTATAGGATCAGGCTGCACCTTTAATTATGCCAAAGTTGGATAAACAACAGGGAAATCAATCCGTTTTCTCACCCTTCCCGAGCTTTCTGCAGGACAGATATATTATGAATAAGTCACATGGATTTAAAATAAAAAATAAATGCTGATTTCTCAGTTGATTTACAATCTTTGTCTGGATTCATTCCACACTGGTGTCTCTGGTGAGTTGACTTCATATCAATCCATGCAAATCAGGCTGGTAACACATTAATACACACATAACTCCAAACAAATCAACTTTCCTGGCAACTTCTCAGAACTTTTCAAATGTTCCCCGGTGACAGCCACACACACATTCTTGATATTTTACTATATGTTATTGATATAGTTGTTTGGTTTGACTCTAGAGTTCAATGCATCACTCTGCCTCTCATCTGATAGAAAGTCCGAGTTCAAAACGTACAAAACATTTTGTATTGTCCAAGTTATGTTGCAGTTTTGTTTGTTTTCTGCAGATTATACCGGACGTTTTTGGCTTCATGATGATGCATTCAGTGGAATATATTATTCAACTTAACATTTCTTCACTGGCATCAAACCAAAATGAAAACCCAGTTTAGGGCTTCAAATAATGGTTATTTTTTACTATCAATTAAAGCTGAATCAGTTATTAAAATGTAAGAATATGGTGAAAAATGTCCCAAGATGACGTCTTTAAATGACTTGTTTTCTCTGACTGACATCAACATGCAAAGATGTTCAATTTACAGTCATATAAAACAGAGAAAAGCAACAAAACCTCACATTTGGAGCCTTTAATAAGGCAATGTTTGTTGCTTTTTGTCTGATAAATGACTTACAGCCACTGACAATGTGATTCCAAATCATTTTTATCACTAAATAATGAAAGTGAAGGTTATTTATTCTGAGTTTAACACTCAAAACTTGATGCCTGAACCAACCGGAGCACAAAACAAAACTCAACGATCATCACATTACATCACATTTTTCAACTGAGCCCTGCCAACTTCAAAAATCAGTGTACAGACAAAACAAGAATACAGAAAAGATCTCATGTAAACTTGCCATAAACTATAGAAAATGTGGTGTTCATGTAGCATCCCACTGTTCACAGTCAGAAGATAATTGAAGGAAATTGGTTTTCAGGGCTGTGAAACAATGATTCAATTATCAAAATTGTCAATTTATTTTCCGTTGTTCAACGAAGCGATAAATCAACTAACTGCTTCAGTATTAACCCAGTTTACCCATCAACTCTGCCATAAAGTCTAATAAGACGCCTACAGGGTCATGAGCAATCCTTTTGCAATGTTGCAGCCGTCTCCTCAAACCAACATAAAACAAAATGTGTTTGAAACTGAGGAACCCGTTTCAAAAGATTTAATTTCCATTTAACTTTTAATTTGTGTATAACTTCCAATCCCTCACTAACTCCCATCTTGTTGCTTCAATCTCATCCTCTCTCTCTCTCTCTACCGGTTTCACCAATCCTTTCTCTAACATTGATGTCTCCTGCAATGCCTGGTAACTCTTGAATGCACCCTCCTCCCTCTCTCCTCTCTATTTCAGCCCTCCTCCTCCTCCTCCTCCTCCTCCTCCTCCTCGTCTCTTTCTGATTATCTCCTGGTGTCTCTCTGAGCTCCGTCGCTGATAGAGAGCATGCCTGGCTGACACGCCTGGTAATGAGGCTCCTAATGCAGATGGCCTCTCCCGCCCTCTTCTACTCACTTTCTCTCTCACACACACTCAGACACACACACACATCTTGATGACAGGAGGTTCAAAGCACTCCTGGGTTAAACAGTAGCTGGAGATGTTCTGAAGAGGATAAATAGAAAAAAGCATGACGAGCACTAAATTTGTCTCATCTTTCAAGCGGCAGCCAGCGAAGTCAAAGCCTCGCTCTAAAGACACACACGTGCAAACAAACCCTACACTCAAACAGCTTCATCTTCAGGTATTGAAAGTGCACCACTTCTACAGCAGCTTTGTAATAAGTGGAACAATTCGACTAATAATAAGAATTTGTATTTTACACGAATATTTTGACTCTTATCGTGCACCTTGCTATATTGATTTTGACCAAGCTGTCAATCCCCGTCTCCGCTGAGGGCTTTGTTTCTAATTTTTCATTGTTGAATATGTCACGGCCCTAACACACAAATAACATAATTCTTTCACAACCTCACAAATACACCAAGTAAAAGAGCAGCGGCTCTTTTTAAAGTGCATTTCATGACTCGGTTTGATCTTTAAAAAAGGGTGGGTGGGTTCACCTAAATGACAAAAAACAAAGAAAATTGTTTTCACACTTGACCCTGGTGGGATCCAGGAATGCAGATTGATGTGGTTTCATTGGGGTTTTGAGAGATTCTGCACGCACAGCAATGCAAACTAAAGGGTGGTGAGAAGTAAATCTATTATACTGTCTGTCGTGACGTTCAAAGTATTAGAGAATACTATATGGTCACCTAGTGGGTGGCTATGTTTACATGCAACTACACACATCCAGCTGATACAAGAGATACAAGAAGGTCAAGGTGACCCGACCAGAGTGGTCTCTGTAAGTGGGACAAAGACTTATAGAGCATATAGAAAATAAGACAAAGTATGAGACAAATAAAAATTACGATTACAATATGAACTGAATTTAGTGTGTGATGATCAAAGCATTGAAAATAATATTTGATCAAATCAACATGTTGTGATTAACCAACCAAATAATTGTGATGAAAGCTTTCTTAGGGGAATACACAGAGGCCGGTCTGTCGGTCAGTTAACAAGAACAGAGATAGAAACTCTACATACTTCACTTTAAAAACTAAATACCAATGACAATCTGAACATCATATCACCTGGGCAAACTGCGTACAATCCCAAACCAATACAGCACACTGTTAAAAGGTTAGTATAGATAACTGAATCCTCTAAATGCATGTCGAAAACTGTAGAATACAAATGAATGAGAGAATGACTAAAGCACTTGAACTATGTGAAAAGTTGAAAACAAGACTCCCTGGGGGGCAGACATAACTAGCCAGACTAAATGGCATGTTCACACTGGGTAATGATAAACTCTGTTGGCTAAGCAGCAACTGTACAAGGGTAATCCAAATGACATATACAAGCTGTTCAAGTACAGTTCAGCTATGTCAAGGTCTGTCACATTGACTTGATTTATGAGTCTAAAAATAAAAACAACTGATGATTCTTCCGCAATGTTCACATTTATCACAGACAGACAACTAACTCCAGCTCAATATCCTCTTAAAAGGACACATTAAAGACATTAAAGAGGGTTTTATGTTCTCAGCAATGCTTTTTGTTTCCCTGGATCAGATATGTTGAAATCACCCACTTACAGTTTACAGCCTACTGATGTTATTCTCCTTAAAACCTACACGTTCAGACATTTCCCCTGACTTTAGACATTGATATCTCCACAGTGGCTGAATGGATTTGTCCCATTCAAAGTGCATTTGAAACGTCCACCTCCATCATTATTATTATTAGTATGAACTGCGAAGATGACCAATCTTTAATTAGGACCATAGGGTTGAACCCTTACAAACATCTAGTCTCTTTTAGTCATGTGTTATATGTTTGTTTTAAATCAGCCTCAACATGGTCTGTGATTGAAGGGTCTTCCACGTGGTTCTTCTGTGAAGCCACACTGATGTGAGGACGTTCAACAAAAAGCCTTTCTTGTGGTCAGGCATGACACTTTGCACTTAGCTAGCTAGGTGTAGCTAGCCGTTGACTGATTAGCTTATTATGGGAAATGAGCCGTGAGCTGATTTGATTGTTGTCGCGCGGTAAACGACTCTCGCCGCGCGGACCTATTGGTGTATTGATCGTCTTATATCTCTCAGTGTCTCGAGGACTCACCTCTCTGCTGGGCATGGCAGCATTGCCATAGCAACGCGGTCAGAAGCACGAGCCGGAGTCGCTTCATTTCGTCCTGTCTTGAAGTTTGATATCGTACCGCGCGCGCTGCAAAGTCAGCGCTGGTGTCCTCTCGCGCAGATCTGTGTTGCGTTTAATGTCAGAGGAAAGTTTCACAGAAAGTTGACCCAAACTCTCTCTCTCTCTCTCTCTCTCTCTCTCTCTCTCTCTCTCTCTCTCTCTCTCTCTCTCTCTCTCTACTCCTCCTCCTCTTTTTCTCCCCTCTCCCCCTCCAGGTTTAAACTTGGGGCAGAGAACAAATGTAAAAGTAAATAGATAGATACTCAATTACTCAAGTAGTTATGTACTGATTTACACACACTTGTTTAGCCTCAACATGTACTTAAAGTATACATTATTAAAGAAATACCCATTGGGCATTAGAACCCCATCAAAGTGTGTATTGCTGAGGCATTAAACATCATCAGCATTTTTATGTTTTAGCTGGTTAATTTTAACTACTCTATAAACTCTAAAACTACTGTGGGTACTTTAATCTGTAGCAATGAATCATATTTTATCACCTGTGCTTGTGTTTTGTATGTACAATAGTATTCTTTAAATTTACTTAACTATAAGCGTCAAATCAACTGAAAATAGGGAGCATATGGGGAGTACTTTTGTTTTTTTGTCCACTAAGTTTGAAAGCAGTCTGGTAGTTAAACTTTTATGTGAAACTGTGTGAAGTGTGATGCAGGAGCTAAAACGCTGAATTCACAAAGGTGTTTAAAGCATACTGTACATCAGCGTGCTGTAGAACTGGAGCAGTTTTGAAAATAAAAGCTTCAGATGCTACAAAGCAAATTAAGTGTTGCATCAGCACAGCTTTGGATACAACGAACAAAGAGCATAGACGGGTAAAGAAAAGAGTTGAAAAGAATTAAATGGAGCACAGAATACTTCAGAAGTGAAGAGTTGGGAAGAAGTTTTGGTCCAGTTGTGTCCAGCGAGTTGCACAACTGTTCTGTGGCTCCTCCTGCTGCCCTGCACAACTCACCACAGTCTGGGGGGAGCACTGAAGCAGTCAGGTATGAAGAGCCACATGTACATACAGAGACATAGGGGAGACAAGGTGAATATTGTTTTACATTTGTGTTGAGAGGGTTTCTTACTAAACTCAGAACGTTGTTCGAAGCTTCCAAAAAAGTAACCAATGAGTACAATAATAATGCAAAGTTTGCTAAATAATGACGTACAGTTGATAATGATCAAAACAGAACAACATAAGTCAGTAGGTTACATTTTTAATCAAAAAGTTTTTAATTTAAAAGTGAATAAAACTAAGTTTTGCCCTCCACTTTATCTGTGTGTGTACTTATCTACTGTGAAGACCATGGTAGCTGTTTACTCCTTCACTGTTGGAAACACCGCTGTATTAAAATGTTACAGCTCACCAACTTGTCAATCACGTCTTACCCTTGTGCATGTGTGTAGTTATACAAGTGTACTTGTGCTATTGTGTGTGTGTAGCTCTGGTGTTTGTACAGTTTCTCTACATGTGTGTGTGGGGGGGTAGAATTTGTGAATGTTTATGTTTATGTGTCCAGTGTCAGTGAAGCTCCCACAGACCGTTAGACCTCCAGAGGCAGGGAGGCTGACTCTGCATACAGCGAGGCTGAAGATGGGTTCTCGTCGCTGGGCTCGGGGCTCTGGGCAGCCCTGGAGCGCTGCTGGGTCTCTGTGGGGCTGGGCAGTGTCGAGGCTACACCTGCACTGGACAGCAAGGTGAGTCACATAAAGGGATATCTTAATAAATACATTAATCTGAAAAGGTGTAATACCATCAACAAAGCCGTTTTGTGTTCATTTCCAATGTTAAACTTTAGTGAGCGTCATGTAGAGTATCTGCTGTGTTCCTTGACATACACATAGGATCTTTGTGTTGTGTGTGTTGTAATAAAATAAATATATACCTGTACTAATATGTGACACTATGCATTTATAAACATAAGTAGAAAAATACATCACTAAAGTGTATCTATTTAGCAGGTTTCTCGATGGGAAGGTGCTTTACGTCAATTTATAAAACAGTTGTTGTTGTTTTTTAATGGTAAAATTGTTCTTATTATATATATATATATATATATATATATATATATATATATATATAAACTCTAGTAGATTTCAATAATTTACCGCAGCATAGAGAGATTTCGAAGGTGATGTGGCTGAAAGTCCCTTCAAATTAAAGCACTTAATTCTCAAACTCGTTATGGCATTTTGAAGGAATAACAATATCATGGAGACTTTCAGTTATCTTTTAATCTATTACTCATAAAAAAAATGGTCTCCCTATTAGAGTAAAATCATGCTGTTTCACTAATGTGGCTGAGGGCACACAAACCATTAACTCAAAATGTAATGAAGTGATTTTGATCAGCAGGTTGTTTCAGGAGGATGAAGAGATGCTGATTCTGACCCGCAGTGATGAGTTGAGCAGAACCTTTGCTGAGGACAACAGACTGCACTCTGACAACATCACAAACAAAAATAATACAAGCTCTGATGACACAAGAGGAAACAGAACATCGACTGAGCAAGATAATCCCAGTATCCCAGGATCCACCGGCACTTTATTGCAGGAAAGTCCAGCTCTTACAGAAACTAGAGCTACTGTAATCTCGACTGGACCCAGAACCATCACCATAACTTCAGCGGTTTCCACAGGAGACTCCTTTTGGTTAAAAAACACCAACATTTATGGCACAGGAAGAAGATCCTCTGAGATGCACGCTGACAACAGCGAGGAGAACCCGAGTTTCAACCAGAACCAGGGTAACAAGACAGGGTCCTACAGGCTGTTTAGAGGGAATGTGCAAAAACAGAGACGTTCTGAGGGCGGAGAGGAAGCAGAGGAAGGTGTGGAGGGGACATCTCAGTTCTGTGCCAGCCTCGAAGAAGAGAGAGCAAGGATGAGTTCGGCTAATCCTGTTCTGAGCCCCAATACCGGCACCGCAGGTCTGAATCCTACTCCCACCATCACCGCTTGGGAGGCTGGCTGGAATGTCACAAATGCTATACAGGTATATATAATACACGTGAATGGTCAGAAATCTTTTCCATACGTAAGAAAAGCAAAAGAAGTTACACTGGAGCCCAGATTTAGTGACTTTCATATTTTAATCTAAAGGATCATTACAATGAATTTTCACATTTTGGTTTATTAACCCCAAATAACACATCATTTAGATTCCTGTGAACCTTTGTTGCTTTTTACACTTATGAATATGTCTCCTACATTCACTCGGGGATGCTTCAATCATTCTTTTTGCTGTTTAATTGGCGAGACACATGACCCCAAATTGCTCCCAATTTGCATAAGTGTAGGGGAAAACATGTCAGTCACCAAAGATGTAAGCTTTTGCTTGTGATGTATGAAGAATGACATGAAACTAATCCATGAAAGTGAATTTAGTCACTTGTACGTGTTAGTCAAAGTTATTTAATCACAGCGTAGCAATCCAGTTGTTAAACGCGCACCTGTTACTATTTTAAAATGTAAAGTTTGAATTTCTGATAACATAGCTCATGTTTATTGCAGCTGCAAATGTGGAATTAATGATTTGATTGGTTAAATGTCAGCATGTTGTTCCTCTTCTTTCTCTCTCAATACATTCAAAAAGCATCAAAGGTATAAGAATACATTAGAATAGAATAAATATGCCAAACTACTACAACTAAAATCTGAACATTAGAGATCATATGGACCCAGTTTAGAGGTGAAACACTGCCCCCTATTTCTTTGGCGCAGCTGGCTCTGAATTACACATTGAACCTTTAACCATGCAGACTATCTACTGCGTTTAACCCGCTCCCATTGTGTTTGATATTACTAAACAATGCTCTGTGATCTCGCAGGCTGTTTGTCACACTCTCTCCAGTCTTTCCATAATCAAATAAAGCGTGAATCAAATCGTTTTTCTTCCTAAAAAAAAAGAGAGAAGCTCCCGGTCACATTGTGTCCTCGTCGCGGTAATGCTAATAGCTTATTATTCAGTAAATGCTGAGCCACATTCAACAGCTGCACTCATGTAAATGTCTTCTTTCACTGAATAACTGCAGTGTAATTGAACAGCGTCACTGGGTCTGTAAAGAACATTAGGGCATTAGGGCATCAATACTGTGCACGCATGCACACACACACACACACACACACACACACATGCAAACATGTTCCTTCAAGGTGAATTAGCATCAAATGTTTTTGCGTCAGGTTTGCTGTGAACACACAGATAATGATTCACCATTAGCTCTGTTGTCAGTATTTAAATACATATAGCAACACGTTATATTTAGTAGATAAACAAGTGTTTTATCTGCTTGATTTATTGATGCTAGTCCATCTATCTGAGAGCCAGGATTTCCTTTTTCATTAGAGACCAAGTTTCTGTGCCAGACAAGAAAGAGCTTGGTCTCTGATGGAAACTAGATTCCATACGACTGATTTAAATTGCCAATTCAAATATATGATTTCTTACTTTTGTAACTTCAATGCTTCCAACTATATTTTAAAACACAGACAGGTTAAGTTCAGGTGACTACCGGATGACGAACGTAGAAGAAAAAGCATATTTATTGAGGGTGATGATTCACTGCATGCTTGAAAGTCTCAGACGGTGATGAATGACCACATAGTAACAATAAAAGACGCAGAATGTATCTCATGTAGAAACATCAGTGGCATAATGGCAGATCCACGTGTTAAGAGGCTAACAGATGTCTTAGTAATAGAAAAAAAGAGCATCAGTTTTTATCTCCTATCAAGGCTAAAAAGAAAATATGTATTTTCCGGTGATTGTTTTTTGATGCCAATATAACTATGATGTGACTGTGTGCCAGCTTAATGAAGTTTTTATGAGAGAGCAAATTTGATGCCAAAAATGCAAAAAAAAAAAACAGCTTCAGCCTTGAGAGGCTCTCGACTTGGGAATATTATGGAACTCAGTTTGATTTCCAACTTGCCTGTTAATGAGGCAGCTCCTCTTTGTGTGTCTTCATGGCAGATAAGAGACGTGGAGCTTGTGTTTCTGACACTAAGAAAACAAACTGCTCTCAGTTTAACTGCCTATGATTGTCTGCTTTTGAGGGACACTTTACCTTGAACTGGCTGGGAGAATCAAGATCCGCTGTAAACACAAGCCGTGGGGAAATTAAGAATGTCCCAATTTTGTTTTGAGAAAAAATTGCTGTCAAATGTTATTTGGTTTATCATGATGCCAAATACATCCCAAGACCCACACAAAGGATTGAGGCTGAATAAATGCTGCAGCATCATTATTATTATTATTAGCATCATCTTAATTATCATCATTATCATCGCCACTATGATAAGAAAAGCTTTCATTATAAATTTCCAGAGCAAAGATTGTTCAGATTGTTTGATTTAATGCTTAATACTAGTACGGAGATGTGCCGTTTGAAGGACTTTGGCATTTAGATTAGAAAAATCCAGTTGCATTATGGGAAATGTAGGATTCACGTTTTTATAAGAGCTTGACTCAAACTAGGTGCTAAAAGTGGAATATCTAAACTCTGCTTGGCTTTTTACCACACTTAAAATATATATGTCCCTTGTGAGTCACACAACTATATGAAAGTGCTTTACTAAATTGCTGGAATAACCCTTTAATTAATAATTTACTTGCTTTAAATTGCAAGCAACACTGTGAAATGATTATTACACTAAAATAACCAGAATAAAAGACTGAGAGAGTACAACATGTGTCATTGTTTTGAATAAAAAAGACACTTCCTGTTATTTAAATGTCAAACCTGTCTGCTTGTGGTTACACCTGCACCACCTGATCCCCTCAGGGTGGGGAAAGACATTTCTTCATGTGCACAGAGCATGTGTTTGCATAAAATATCCTGCATGACCATAAGAGAATAAGGAAATGAAGTCCAGACAGGAGCAGTGAAAGTGTAATAATGTTCATTTATTTCAGCATGTGTCGCTAAGATACCACTTCTGCTCGGCGGCTGTTGAGTATGTAAAAGATATTAAAGAAGAAGAGAAGGTAAAACAAGATATATTGGATGTTGAATTATGGCAGGATGAAGCAGAAACACCTTCCTCAGAGCCAATCAGGGACTTCTTTCCGTGCTTATTGTACCTGTTTGTGATTGGGAGCTGCTTCAAGTAGCTGGCAATAACAGAGAGAGAGAGCGAGAGAGAGAGAGAGAGACAGAGAGAGAGAGAGAGAGAGAGAGAGAGAGAGAGAGAGAGAGAGAGCGACAGAGAGAGAGAGAGAGGGAGATAGAGAGAGAGCGACAGAGAGAGAGCGAGAGAGAGAGAGAGAGAGAGAGAGAGAGAGAGAGAGAGAGAGAGAGAGGAGATGAAATCAGATACTTGAGCGTCAAACTGCTTTCATCACCAGCAGATCCATTTGAACATCAAAGCTCTATCAGCATATGCCTAACAGACACCAGTTACAAAATTGCAACTTGAAAGAGAGAGAATGTGTGCTTGTCTGTCTATGCATGTGTGTGTGTGTGTGTGTGTGTGTGTGTGTGTGTGTGTGTGTGTGTGTGTGTGTGTGTGTGTGTGTGTGTGTGTGTGTATGATGTGCCTCCATAACTTTCTCAGTGAGTCTGTGTATTTCCATGTTCCAACATTCAAAACGCAGCAGCTCCATCAAAGTAGCTCGTTGTCTCCTCTGATCTCCCCTCGTCCTCGTCCTCTTCCTTCTTCCTCACTCTATTCTGTTTCCTTCTCTCCTCTCCCCTCCATTCCCTCTCCTCCTCTCTCCTCTCTCTGGCAGTCACTTCCCTCGGCGAAGGGGCCAAAGCTCGACTCTCCTCTTCCCTTCTGCTCCTGCTGGTCTCCTGCATCCTCAAACTCTCCAGGCATCACGCCAAAACTGTCCTCTCCTCCTCCTCATCCTCCAACCGTGAACAGCTCTCCCGTCTCTCTCTTCTCTTCATTTCCTCTTCAAATGTTTTCCTAATTCTTTCCTTTCCTCTTGTTTTTGCAACAAAGCTTTAAAATTAACCCAATTTTAATGATTTAATGATGATTTATTGTGGAAAGTTGAAAGGAGCATCTTGCAGTAGGTTGAGAATGATTGATTTAGAGGCCTTCTATGTAATATATTATGTGTACATCAAGTTTATAGCAGGGATATTTTAGTTTTTCAAACTTTTGGGACATATGTGTCACTGTGACATATGTAAATTTAAAAAAACAACTAAAAATTAAAAAGTTGCAGGCCAACTTTCACACTGTTGATGCGAGGAGCAGCCATCTCTGATTGGGAGGTCAGGCTGAGGTTCTCCTGACTTCCCGACTTCAGGGGGCGTTCCAGTTGAAATGTCCGTCTGGGAACTTGGAAATTCGAGCTTCCATGTACAAATGGAACGCACCATGAGTCTGTGTGTGTGTCATCATGCCGTGAAGGGTCAGTGTCTTCATCATTCATCTACCAAAGCGGCCCATGAGAGGGGCTTTTGAGGCCCCTTTTTAAATGGGGTCCAGGTCTCATGTCTTCCTCACAAACCTTCTCATCTGTGTTCTTTCTTTCCGTGTCTCTCTTCTCCCTCAGGGTATCTTCGTGTTGGGTTTACCCTTCGCTCTGGTGCGGTCGGGTTATGTGGGTCTTGTTCTGCTGATTCTGTCAGCCTGGGTCTGCAACCACACAGGGAGGATCCTGGTGGCCTGTCTGTATGAGGAGGACCAAAGGTGCGTCTATTATATTATATTCATTTGCTCACAGTTCGGTAACTGTAGCGTCACTCCAGTTGGATTTCTATTTCACTGTAGCAGATGTGCTAAGCAACTTGTTGTGTCATTGCTGTAGCACTTCTGGACTCAGTGGGTGTTTTCTTTTGTTGGCTAAGTTTGACTTTGCACAGATTGTGCTCACGTCTCTGTGTTTTCAGTCATGGCTACTATCATGACTGTCAACAGACTCCTTCATAAATGTGTTTCTCTTCCTTCAGACTCCTCGGGGGAATTTAACCTCAGCTTTAGAGAGTTCTTCGAGTCCAAATACAAAAACATGTTGTTCTGTTCATTCAGCAGTGATGAGCTTAAGACTTCCACAGCTAAAAGAAATGTGTCAAATTCAGATTAGTTCAATTGACTTAGATTTTGTACACATATTGAACTTTACTTTTTGTCAAATATGTATTTAAAACATGGTCAAAGGTGTTTGTATCTTTCAGTGGAGGCTCGGTGTCGAAGGTCCGAGTCCGACACAGCTACCAGGACGTAGTGGAGGTATGCTGCGAAGGACTGTGGCCCAACTGGCCTGGATTGGGGGGGTGGATGGTTAATGTAGCTCAGGTAACACACACATGCATATAAAGCAACACACACATTATTCTGTATGGATGCACATGTCTATAAACTTAATAAACCCCACTATAAACCATTTATACATTACTTTTAGCAAACTATTTCATAATGTTATCATTACTTTTGAGTTTTCCACCATTTATTAATTTTTAGTAACTATTTCAATCATCTATCTATTACATTGACCTAACTATTGCAAGTGTTTATCCAATACCTTTAGCTTAATGTTTAGACTTTAGGTAAGTACTTCAGGTATTACAGTTGACTCAGTTTATGGATATATATATATTATTGTCAAATTAGTTGAGACAAATCTTTCCAAGTGCCGCCGCCAGCAGAAGGACCCCCTGGGGTGCACGTATGACTGATGATGTACACTTATATTATAGATACAGTTGAAAAGAAAATCACTTTGTTTCCCACAATAACTACATGAAGTAAACATCTCCCCGTTTCCTTTTGTCCTGCAGGTCATTGAGCTGCTGATGACGTGCACCCTGTATCTGGTCGTCTCCACCAGCCTGTTGTCTGACAGTGTTTCAGCGATGGCCTTTCCTCGATCAGCGTGTTCTCTGGTGTCTCTGGTGTTCCTGCTGCCCTGCCTGCTGCTGACTGATCTCAGACTGGTCTCCACCCTCAGCCTGCTCTGCTCCCTGGCTCACATACTGATCAGGTGATTGAAAGGACGTAGGTTTACTCTGACAGAGCAGCATGTCAGCTGACACACGCACCAATCATATTGGATCAAGACAACGAGGCGGTCTTTATAATCTGCTCTCATTCACACTCCTTTTGATAATCCTTTTGCTGGTCATGTGGTCTGCACCCACCTGCTACACACTGCTGTTACTGCTTGTTTGATTTATTTCTCATGCCAGGTGTCTTGGGAAACGGAGCTGGGTCTTGACGTTCTCCGGCTCCCGGATCCATCTGATATCTCAATCCTTTGGCTATTAAGTCATGTGCAAATACACATTTCTTCTCAGTTTATTCCCTGACATTTTAAGGTTCAAGCAGGGACAAAAGTGTTTTATCTTGACCTTTATCTAATTTTGCCGAATCTCTTGCTGCTGCTTGGATTAACTGGGTATCACCTTTTGGAGCAGAGATTAAATCATTTAAAAGAAGTAACCATCGGTTGAATACACATAATGGTAAATGGTAAACACACAATATTTAACTAGATTATGTCAAATAAAAATGTATATATTTATATTTTTCTCATGTTATTTATTTATTTTCAATTTATGGATGTATCATGATGAATAATAGACAATTATAATAATTAATTAATGACAAATTAAGCATTATGTATCATATTTTATTCAAAAAACGTAAAATTGCTGTCATCTGAAAACCACATATCTCCAAAACGATGACCTTTTAGCTAAAAATGCAACATTTTAAAACCACCAAAATTGGAGATACCTGTTTTTTGGGTGTTTTAATTACGTAATGTGATTACAATTCATGTATTTTATTTCCAACAATTTATTTATGAATCTCTTCGTTTTTCTTTGGCAAGATGTATTCTTTCATTGATTGCACTTGATGGCAAACTATTGATGAATTATCAATACATTCATTTTAGATTCTTTATTAATGGAGCATTATCTTTTCTCTTTTTGTCTCTGACCCTCTGTCAGCCTGTTGGTCATGCTGTACTGTCTGAGTCGAGCCAGCAGCTGGTCCTGGTCCACTCTGTCTCTGTCCGTGGACCCCGAGGACTTCCTCGTCTCTGTGGGCGTCATCATCTTCTCCTACACCTCACAGATCTTCCTCCCTCCTCTAGAGGGCAGTATGGAGGACAGAGGGCAGTTTAACGCCATGCTGGGGTGGACTCATGGCGCTGCGTGCATCATGAAAACTCTGTTTTCTTTACTGGTTTGTGTCACACATGTTCCTGCAGATTCATTGCCATCATTGAGTTTGTGATGCCTCTGATGAGCCTGAAAGAAACATGACATTTAGTTCTGTGCACAGCTAAATAAATGTAGTGACAGTTTTATTTTATAATTTGTTACCCAAAAAACGTTGAGACAGAAATAAAATCTATGTTTGGCTCGAGATCTGGCTGACAACAGCGGATCTAATTAAATGATGGAAGAAGAGACAGACAAATGGAGTGATTGACTGATTGCATTGATTGTTTTCCATCCTCCATTAGGCTGTGTTGACCTGGGGGCAAGAGACCAGTGAGGTCATCACAGACAACCTGCCCACTGACCTTCGACCTCTCGTCAACCTGTGCCTGCTGGCTAAAGCCCTGCTGTCCTACCCTCTGCCGTTCTACTCTGCTGCTGGAATACTACAAACCTGTCTGCTTGGAGGTAAACATGAAAAACCTCGCCCCAAAGTCTTGTCCCCATACATGAAGTAAGAGCTCCTTCAGGCCATCTATTTAAAAAACAAAACAAATGTGTGGTAGTTTGTACCCATGAAATAGATCTACAGTTTGTATGTTACAATGGCTGATATGTAGATAACACGTGTCCTCATGGAAGCTGTCGTTTCCTTTCTATATTCTTAAATACTCTGTGGAGCAGCAGAAGCCAGAAAATATAGAAAGCCGGCCTGAGGCTGGAGGATTCCTGGATGGCAAATGAAAACAGTGTTGAACAAAGTGAATCAGTGACATTTATACTCTCTCATACTGCCCGGTTTGCCTTGAGCATAACATTTAATTGCTCCTGATGTCATCAGTGGTAAACTGTGGTTAGACTGTTGCAGGTGGGAATCTCTGCAGGTTTTGTAGTGTGAAGAAAGGTTGTGATGGAACAGAGCACGAGAGCCCAGTTGAATATCTATTAAAGGTTTGTTTAGCCCACAGATCACCACCTATGTTAACTGCTGGCATCCACCCTCAAGCCCCCATAGCTACCACAATGATGGTACATATGAAATACGTAGACTACACTAACGTAACTAACACATATTACAAGAGGATGTTAGTGTAGCTTAGTCACGACAAAACAATGTTCTTATAATCACTTGTTAATTAGTCAAAGGCTGACGTGATCCACATAAAATCTAGTCCAATAAAATATGCTAAACATATTAAATTAAACCTTAAAATGATGACCTATAACTCAGAAAACAAGCAAACATCACATGTCATGTATTTCCATTTGAGAGCTGAGTGATGAGGGAAACTTTGTTAATGTGTTTGCTGTCAACACATTTATCAACATGGCTGAACTTTTCATAGTTATCGACTGTCAACAGTCATGAAGTCATCATCACATTACGACACTTTACTTTTTCCCTAAGCAATGTATTTATATGATGAATATTTTCACTGGACAAATGCAGAATAGAGCGACCAATAAACTAAAGTTGCTTGCAGGTTAAACTCAAACTGCTAACAAAAGCAACTTCTCTGCTTCGATCTTTCCACAGATGTCTCATCGTACTCCACACATGGAGGTCGGGGTGTGTCTCGTCCGGCCCTGTTGGTCCGTGCCGCATTGCTGATGACATCATACCTACTGGCCCTGCTAGTGCCCAGGTTCTCCCTGTTGATGGGTTTGACAGGCAGTGTGACCGGAGCGGCCATGACACTCATACTGCCGTGCCTGTTTCACCTCAGACTGCAGTGGGGCCGCCTCACTGTGCGGGACCGGCTGATAGATGTGTGTATACTGAGTCTGGGGGTCATCTGTAGTGTGTCTGGTATGATTTGTTCAGTGAAAAGATTGGTCGGAGGACTGTAGGATGATGGATGATGGATGATGGATGATGGATGATGGATGATGGATGATGGATGATGGATGATGGATGATGGATGATGGATGATGGATGATGGACGATGGGTGGATGGATGGATGGAGCGATGGATGGGATGGGTGGATGGATGGATGGAGCAATGGATGATTGATGGATGGATGGATGATGGACAATGGATTGATGGGTGGATGGATGGACGATGGGTGGATGGATGGACGATGGGTGGATGGATGGAGGGCTGGATGGATGGACGATCGGTGGATAGATGGACGGTGGGTGGATGGATGGACGGATGATTGATTGATGGATGGATGGATGGGTGGATGGATGGATGGATGGATGATGGGTGGATGGATGGCTGGATGGATGATGGGTGGATGGATGGACTATGGATGGATGGACGATGGGTGGATGGATGGACGATGGATGATGGATGGGTGGATGATGGGTGGATGGATGGACGATGGATGATGGATGGGTGGATGATGGATGGATAGATGGACGATGGATGGATGGACAATGGGTGGGTGGATGGATGGACGATGGGTGGGTGGATGGATGGACGATGGATGATGGATGGGTGGATGAAGGATGGATGGACGATGGATGGATGGACGATTGGTGGATGGATGGACGGTGGGTGGATGGATGGACGAATGATTGATTGATGGATGGATGGATGGATGGGTGGATGGATGGACAATGGCTGGATGGATGATGGGTGGATGGATGATGGATGGGTGGATGATGGATGGATCGATAGACGATGGCTGGATGGATGATGGATGGGTGGATGATGGATGGATGGACGATGGTTGGATGGACGATGGGTGGGCAGATGGACAGATGATTGATTGATGGATGAATGGATGGGTGGATGAATGGATGATGGATGGGTGAATGGATGGGTGGAATAGATGGATGCTGGGTGGATGGAAAGGTAGATGCGGTCAAGCAGGTCATTTTTGTAGAAAAGGACAGTTGCAAACTCTCCTTTGTAATAATTTCTGTATTAGAAAACTGTATCAGTGCATGATTAGTCCTTAAAGCAGCATTGATCAATCATTGGTTCAATTGACTAAGTGTAATGTCAAAGTGGTCAAAAGTGACAAATTCATTGAAAGTTATCACCAACTCTACTGATAATTTCAATATCTTTCAGCTCATAGTTTTGGTTTTCTGGTCCAAAGCTTTACTGTTTTGGTTCATTCTCGCTCTTATCAGTGTCACTTTCAGCCAACGCAGGCAGGCAGCTGTTCTCAGCGAAAAGGCTTTAATTATCCAGAGTACACTATGTCCAGCACCAAACAGCAGACAGACAAAGTAAGCAAAGCAAAGTGAAGCCTGTTAAAGAGCGGATCATGTATGTTTCTGCTGACTCCAAATGCCCCCAAAAAATCAGTTATTGCAGGTTTAAACATTCTTATACTTACAAATTCTACAACAATCTAAAAAGGCCTGTTAACGATCTTAAAATTCTGCTTTTCTGAACGTTTTAAATGTAGATATGAGTAGAGTAGGCTATGGAGTATTGGATTTGTTTATGCTTTGACTGTTGATGAGAACATCCTGCCATTAAATTAATAATTAGATTTAGGTTACGAGACAAACTGCTTGACTGGTCAGGGAAAACGGCAGAAAAAGTAATTACACCTTTTTGTAATGAAGCATATTCTATAGCAATATCCTAATCCTAAAGTTATCACGGTGAAATGTTAAAACATGAATAGAAAATAGAATAGAAATAGAAATGTTTCCTTAAACTTCTTACAGATTCATTTGTCACCAGCTGGGATGTTTGTGGCATTGTATTAACCCAAACCAACACTTTCAAATCTGTCTTGTTTGTGAGAAGTAAATATATTTCTTGTTTGTATGATTGAATTGGACAGCAAAAGAAGATTGTTGTTAACACAATGTCCCAGGTTTTTGTAGGGCGTGGTGTTCGGTTACATAATTTATGCTGTAATTTCAAATTAAACCATGAAAAGTGCTACATTTGTTCCAGCCTATTGTGTTGCTGTAATAAGACAATAACATAATTATGGCAATTAGTGGAAAAGGCTGACCTGCAATACAATTAACTCTATTTTTGAAGTTTTAATGAAAGCCAGCGTAAGTTCAATCAGGAAGACGACCTTTATGCTTCCTCCTCTCCCTCACTCCTCCACCTGCTTCACCAGCTCATTATGGGCGTCCACTCTTTTAGTTAACCAACTAGAGGATCTCCAACAGCCAATCATGCTGCTGCTGTCACACTTTCAATCTGTTCTCCTCACGGCTTCACCTCCCCCCTGAAATATATGACATCACGATGAGGTCTAATCGCCAAAGACTATTCACATGTCTCATCGCGTGCACATGTCGATAAATTCTTCTTCACTGAGAAATTAGTCTCTCCCGATTAAGATGTCTACATGAATGTTTTTGATGTGCACAATTATTGTAAAAATGCCGTCGTCTGTGATATAAATGTGTAAAAACGTTATCTTTGTTGTGATAACGGTTTAATTAGCCTTCTGGGGGAATAAATATTAAAAACCATAACTTATCTTCTTCTCCTTTGTGCTGCAGAAGATTAAGTGATGTTTGTTTTATCTCATGTCTGAACTTGCAATTAATAAAATATGTGTGGAGATCTGTGTGTGCGTGTCTTTGTGCGTGTGTGTGTGTTTTAAACTTGGCATGTGGGAGTCATTTTGGCTTGGGTCGGCTTTTGTTTATGTGCTTCCAACGCACTGTGGAAGTGGTTTGATGCAAACTGTGAAAGAAAAGAAAAGAAAAGAAAAGAAGAATGGTTTCATTTTTCATACTGTTAAAAATATCTACTGGTAAAGTGAAAAGTGAGAGGAAAGAAAAATGAGCAGGAGAAAGATAAGACTGAGAGAACTGAATCACAGTTGAATTTAAGAAGGTCAACAGAAAGAGAAAGTTACTGAGGAGAAATTAAAGTTTTCTGTTTTTCCTGTTGGGGTTTGATGTGGCTATAGATTAACACTTCCTACTAGACGCTGTTCACACAGACACACACACATGCAGACACACTCGCACAATGTTGCCACACTAAAACAATAGGGGTGATTTCGTTTCTGTGCAGAAAACAGTCTCTGAAGGCAATGTGGATTTACATTGTTAATATCTGTTGCTCAATAAAGTTGTGTTTGATTGCAAAGGAGAACAAGAGGTAGAATGTCAAAGAGAGGGGAGTGTGTGTGTGTGTGTGTGTGTGTGTGTGTGTGTGTGTGTGTGTGTGTGTGTGTGTGTGTATGTGTGTGTGTGTGTGTGCGCTGCATGTTGGGAGACAAAAATCCAGTTTCAAGACAATGCATAGGTGAAAACCTGTTGTTGGTGGTTTTGCGTGTGTGTGTGTTGAAAGTCAGTGAACACAACATGAAACAACAAGAAAAAAAAGTAATTATAATACTGACGTATACATTATAAGGTGCTATTTGTTTAATGTTAGCATCAATAAATCAATTAGCGTACACATTTTGAGTTGTAGGTGTAATGATAGTAAATAAACACCACCTACCAGTTTGTACCTGTTTCTACCATACCAAATATATATAAAATATAACCAGAACATGATATCAGATAAACAAGTCATGTGTGCTTAATATTAATACGGGGTGTCTGTCTCTCCACATGTCACTCCACACGTCTTTCCTTCTTCCTGCTTTTCCAATTTTTTTCCAGGGTTAGGCTTTCACCTTCTCATGTTACAACCTCTGCACACAGCTGACACACACCTGTCACCTCCTTACAGATACCAATATAATATGTGTGTGTGTGTGTGTGTGTGTGTGTGTCAGTTTCATATGGTGATGTGTCATGTACACAGCATGTCAGTCTGTCAGCTATCCATCGTTTTCTCTCTCTCTCACACACACACACATACACACACACACACACACACACACACACACACACACACACACACACACACACACACACACACACACACACACACACACACATTGGATGCCAGCACAGACTTGGTTAAAAGATGTAAGATGTTTTGGGTGTCTGTATGTAGCCAGGATACATATCATCTTTTTTTTACAAACATTTTCCTGTTGTGGATCGTGGTGAGGATGCCCCCAGCCCTCCTACACAGACTATCCTCGCCGTGCTGTGCAGCAGTAACACAACGAAGGGACATGTATCACGTAACGCATTGAAATCTTTTGGACACATTCAGAATCAGGTACAAACTGGTAGGATTTTCAGAAAGTATATGATTGCAATAAGTAACGTGGTGACATTCTTTCTCGAGGAATAAGGAAGTCCAGCACTGCTGAAGAGTTGTAATTAAATAACACTCTCAGGCCAGATTGACTTCAACTAAACATGTTGCTTTTCAAGAAGCTCGATGTAAAGTGCCCTCCCGCTGTGCAGCATCGGGGCCGGTCCACTCAGACGCGATGATTCAGAGTCTAGAGAGTCTGAACGACACTTATCGTCTGTTTAGTGTGAAACTGTGAAACTACCAGCGACTGTGGCAGTTGTGATCTGCTGAACAAATTTCATCCAATCACACTCTAACTCTAACTCTTAATCTAACGAAAGAGAAAGAACGAGATCACGGGTACAAGCGGCCAAAATGTGTTTTCTCAGACGGGTGGCTGGCGTCTCCCTTAGAGATAGGGTGAGAAGCTCAGCCATCCGTGAGAGACTCGGAGTAGAGCCGCTGCTCCTTTACGTTGAAAGGAGACAGTTGAGGTGGTTCGGGCATCTAGTAAGGATGCCACCTGGGCGCCTCCCTAGGGAGGTGTTCCAGGCACGTCCAGCTGGGAGGAGACCCCGGGGAAGACCCAGGACTCGGTGGAGAGATTATATCTCCTCACTGGCCTGGGAACGCCTCAGGATCCCCCAGTCGGAGCTGGAGGATGTGGCCCGGAGAAGGGAAGATTGGGGTTCCTTACTGGAGCTGCTGCCCCCGCGACCCGATCCCGGATAAGCGGTGGACGATGGATGGATGGACACTCTAACTCTGTAACAGTTTTACGGTTCAGTCTGGCCTCAAATTGTTACAGGACTGGATTTCTGAAGCAGCACACTATTCCCACCCGGGGACAGTATTTACAGCAGCATGCACACTTTCTTTTCTAACTAACAAGACAGTGCATCTTCTGAACTAACATTAAGTACGTTAACTATGTCATTGCAATGCTCCTGATTCAACTCCAGCTGAGACTCTTTGTCGCATGTCCCCGTCTCTCTCCGTCCTTGTTTCCTCTCAAGTCTTTAGTATCTACTCTCTAAAAGAGGAATACAATGCCCCATTACAGAAAACAATATTTACAAGGTCCTTGATCATATCTAGATGCTGTAATGAGTCCACATTGGGTCTTTTTATCTTCATATCTTCATCCACTTGGTAATGAAATGAAGACAGATAGAAAAATAAATGACTTAAACAGCAAACAAGTGACTTTTTAAATAAATGGAAAATTGAAACCAGTAGTTAACCTTTAAAATGAGCATTAAACATAATACAATGGGAATAAAAATAGCACATGAGACTAATATATTGTCTCTTTTAGTGACTAAAACACCGATATCCATGCACAGAAGTCTTTTCTTTTGCTTTCATCTTTTAATTATTAATAAAACAGCAATTGTTATGGAAGTAATACAAAAAAAAGAACCAATGTTCTCTTTGTGCTAATATCTTGGTGACCTCTGGGTTTATTGATTTATCATAAAGCAGCCCTAATATCTTGTTACCCACCACTGCTACAGTTGTCCCCAAAATTGTATTCAATATAGGTTACCTGGAGCAGTACCTTTTGATGAATGATGCTATTTATATGCTGGGCCTTTGCCATATTTGTAGGGTTAGTGAATTACACTTAACTGGTGCACCTTGGTGTTTGGATTTTCAGAGAGCATGATCACTTTGCAGGAAGGTCCTCTTGGAAAAATGATCTCTCAGTGTGCAGTGTTTTACAATATGCCCTTATGCTTTACCACCCCTCCTTTGAAATCACCCGATACTTACACAGGTACAGTATTTTTAGTCCTTATTGGCTCTCATTTAGCCGGAGCGTGGGTTGGGTTGTGCCATCTGGGGTCAGGTTGGAAGGTTGTTTCAGTCGAATCCCACCGGAGCCAATTATGCACAAGATACATGCACTCACCACACTGTGAGCTGATCTGGGTAAAAGTATCCACTGAGTGACATAAGGCTATCAAGATGTCTGTCCTTCAGCAGGGTGACCCAGGTTAAAAAGCCGTGTGAAGAGCATGTACAGTATCCCACTTTAAGGCCCGGTCACAAGACATTTTCCACATTCTTTTTTTTCTCCCTTGCAGAGCGTTAGACGAGAAGATTGAAAACCACTCTCATGTCTGTACGATAAAATATGAAGCTACGCCAAACAGCTAGCCTGGCTCTGTCCCAAGGAAACAAAATCTGCCTTCCAGCGCCTCTAAAGCTCGCTAATTAACACGTTCATTTATTTAATCCGTGCTAAAACCACCAGGGTTATTCACTGTTTCGTGTGGATGAAGAACGGAGCATTTCTTGGTGAGGATCAGCAACCCTTCTGGAGTTCTCCTCTGGTTGCCTGGCAACTGGTCCTGGTCAATACTGAATTTTGAATTTAAAGATTGAAATGTGTTGCCGATGACCAACAAACAGCAAGATGTCTTCACAGCGCTGACCTTTTGAGGGAATGTCCAAAATGGTGGAGGCTATCCTAGCTTGTTAGCTTCAGTTTGATGTAACTCTCCTCTTTCAGAGCAGGTCGGCAGTTATGAGAAGGGATGGCGTGGTTTACTTTTGAACTGCATGAAACAATAGCTCCGTTTGCGACAGAGCTAGCAGCGAGCTAACTGACGATTAGCTAGCATGTTAGCTCAGGTCTTCTATAGCTATTTATTTAATTAAAATGATTCCCAAGTACAAATAGCCCGGGGGGAAGTTTATGTCACATTGAGACCTTGTTTGGCCCTCGATGTAGTCCCAGTTTTACATTTCGAACCCTCGTTGTGATTGAGTTTGCTTGCCAGTTACTATAGTTCACCAACTAAACCAGTTGCTACGCAGTAAACTTCGAGGACCACATATTTAGAAAGAAACGTGTGGATGTGTCCCGCTCTGGAGAGATGTTGCTGAATCAGCTCCAAGGTCAAGCCAGCACCATTTAAATCTACCAGGGTAAATGTGAAACCAAAACCACTGACCTTCACAAGCAAAATAACCCAAAATAGCTTCGAATATTTGAGTCGTATTGAAACGGCTTTTGTGAATTCTTCACAATGTCCCCCATCTGCACTTCACCTCTATCAGCACAGGGCTTTTACCGCCAGAGGCATGGAGCACTTTCCAAGACAACTTCACCTGCCTGACAAAACAAATCAAACGCTCCTGCTGGAACTTAAAGCAACAGAGGAGAGCAGGAGATGTGGTGAGGAAGAGAGGGAGAGAGGGGTGAAGATAGGTAAAAAGGCAGTCAGAGAGATCATAAGTGAAGATGGAGACAAAGATGGATGGAGAGAAAGAGAGGGAGAGGTAGCGTAGTGAAGTGAATTAGCTCCAGTGGATAAGGAGCTCTGTGCTGACTGCCAACTTTGCTAATCCCTCTCACATCTGGCTGGCGAAGACACTGTGTGTGTATATGTCTGTGTGTGAGTGTGAATGTGTACGTGGGAGTGCCTTTGTAGGGCAGCGTATAGTGTGTATGGTTGAAATTGTGTGTGTGTGTGAGAGCATATCAGTTCAGCTCAGCTCATATAGTCTGCATGCGCCTCCATATAGTCTGCGTGGGTGTGTGTATGTGAATGTATACGTCACAAATGTGTGTGTGCCTCCCACAGCACAGAGCTGCTTTCAGAGCGATACAATTGTCACACTGAAACCAAACCACCCGCCCCTCTGATCTTTATTGGCTTAGTCTGGTGGATTGTTTGTGTGGAATAATAACCTTGTATCTCCTTTAGACTATAACTGTTGTCTCTGTGGCGAGATAAGAAAAGGAAAGGGAAAGCTTTTCTTAAGCTCTTTTGAGTAAATGCGATGGATTTCGGCGTATAGAAGCCTATAACTGTTAAAGATTTGAAAGGCTTTACAGTGTAAGGGTCAACAAAGTTGAATCATTTAGTCAATGGATGAACAATCATATCAAATCTTAACAATATGCGAAGGCAAAAATCTTCTTCGGATAACTTTTGATTTAAATTAGCGCTATATAAATAAAAATACAATATTTAATGGCTGGAAAACCTTTCCAAATGTTTATTATTATATAAGTGTTTAACACACTCATTACTTATTTAGTTTATTCCTATTTTATAGTATGTCTTTGACCTAAGCCTGTTGGTTCAGAGGGGATATATTACACTATCTATTGGAGCACGCTCCGTGGGCTTCTGAGCACTCGACTTGGCCTGCACATTATAATCAAACCACTTCGGTCAGCTGGCGGTGTCGTGAATATTAACGAGTCATGGGCACTCCTACAAGTCTATCAGTGCTCATCTGCAAATCCATCTCTGGCAAGACGCCGCTTTATCTGAGCGCACCAGTCCACATCTCCACCAGCTCCAGCAGTCCTCTCCTCCTTTAGCGCCAACTCGCTCCACGTGCGGCTGCCAGCGGCTGCAACGAGTTACAAAATACCTCAAATTGATCTTTTCTTTCCTGCTATATCCTTTAAAAATACGTTAAAACACTTTCTGGTTCCTGCACCTGCCGCCTTGCTTACATTTCTGAAGCATGCAGGCCTTCTTCGTCCTCCCTGTGCTTTGACAGTGGCCTGCTTCCTTTGCTGTTCTCTCTGTGTGACTTGATCTCAGCCCTGCCTTCAGCTCAGCTGTCACCACAAATGTATACCCAGCTGATGCACAAGGTTAAACAAAACCTAAATAATGAAATGATGATATTGCATCACTGGCATAATGAGAGCATTATGATAATTAAACATCCTAATAAGCCCGGGTCATATTTAATCTCTGTGAGCTTGAGGTCAGCAGATGTGGAGGATGCCTCATCATAGAAACGCCACTCATAGAACGAACACAACTGTGTTTCCCGTGTTGTATTTAGGTTGTGATTACAAATCCGAAACCGGGTTAACCTCGATTCTTTTTCCCACGAAGCCCAGTAATGGATCTGCTGCGAATTTATATTACATTTTCCTTCATACAGTTCTAGTTCATAATGTCTATGAAGGCAGATCTCTCATCTGAAAGTTATTAATCAAGGTTTTAATTTCCTGAATTGTCTGCTTTTCTTCCCGTGGATCCGTAAATCAGCCAGAGATACAGTCGGCTGTTGCTGAGCATGCTCACTGCTTTGATGTTGACTCAGATTTGAGAAAGAATTGATTATTAATGATTTGAAAATTATAGATTTGTGAGAGAATATACGCTTCTTGGTTAAAAACCTGTGGGTGTTAACTGAATGGGGAGTAATGTACAATATACAGGAGAAGCATAAAACACGCTGTGACAAGAGTGCAGGAGATTATTATCACCTTAAAGCAGCTACTGTATAATCCATATTTTTAATGACGACAAAGAATCAATTGACAACGTTAAGGTGAAGGCGGTCACAGGTAGTGATGAGCATCAATCTGCAGCTTTATAGTTATAAGTGTCTGCTTATTGTTATGTTTTCCTGCTGCAGCTCTAAAAACACACAGTTCTCTAGCAGCTCTGCACCACAGTCGAGCATTTAGCAACTAAAGAGCGGATACATGTCCCTCGTGAGATGGTGGAGACCCAACACAGACTCCAGATGAATGTAACGAGTTCAACCCGTCAACTTAAAAAGTGACGACGTGTCAATATTGTGTTATATTATAGCATTAAATACATTTTACTGTGCAGCGAGCGAATCCTTCAAATGAATAATTAAACCGTTGATAATATAAGCATTGAGGAGAATAACGATTATTATCTTGAAGCCCTGCTTTACTCCTAACTCCACATCTGCGTATGCTTTGGTGTGTGTGTTGCTGCAGTGAGCTTTTCAGCACTGCATCACACAATACACTGATTAAAAGTGACCCGTTCTGAACAAGAGCAACATACTTGAAAGCTCTTTAAGCACTTTAGTACTCATTAGTGATGGGTGGCTACTGGAGGCATACATTCATTCTCCCCGGAGTCTTTTTCTGTTTCAATTAATGTGTGTGTGTGAAATGTTTGCCCTCATTTTAACCTGATGATTCCTAATGGCAGGTTGCTCTGAAATATAATTCATGTTTTGGTTGGAGCTACAACACACATGGATAACTGAATTACTGTTATTACATTACTGACAGGTACATTTGAGGAACCCAGTCTCTAGTTTCTTTCGGTTCTACGCTGCGGCAGCTGTGGTGTGGACGGGCAGATGATGATTAAAATTAATATCATCAAACACAGATCTTATACACAATGACACACACACACACACACACACACACACACACACACACACACACACACACACACACACACACACAGACACGTTGTATAGTACATGTGCTAATTCACAACACACATGAGGTCAGTCATTAGTGATATTGGTTCTCAGCAGCTGTTGGTTGGCAGGATACGTGTGTGTGTGTGTGTGTGTGTGTGTGTGTGTGTGTGTGTGTGTGTGTGTGTGTGTGTGTGTGTGTGTGTGTGTGTGCATTACAAACACTATTCCAAAAAGTCTTCGCTTCATTGCTGCTGAACTTTACAGAGATGAAACTTTAACATCACATTGAAGTTTCCACATATTTAAGTGCCAATCTTTAATACTTTACGTGTCGACATTAAAAAGATTTCCTCGATGTTACTTAACACAGAAACACGGTACTCATGGATAATGTAACGACGCTGTAACTTTAAATTATTTCACATTCGTTTCTGAGAAACCATGTTTTATCCATCATTTTGCCATCACTGCTCTATAAACTACAATACCCATGAGCCTCTTCTCCCCTTCGCTGTGGAGAAGAAGTCAGAGGCGCGCACCAGAGTTGTATAGAATTACACTTTGGCTTTGATGATGGGAACAAAAGATGCAGCATAGGTGCTGAATCAATCAATTTTCTTGGATGTTTCTTGCTGAAATGCACCCTGGGAGTTGAAGTTAACTTACCCCCTCAGGTTTTTATGTACACAGGTTTGTACTTTTGACTTCTGATCAAAGAACCCGACATGTTTCTAACCCAGTTGTTTATCTTTTGTACTGATGATTCTACTGGGAGAGTTCCTTTAAGGTCCATTCAGTGGCTTCTGTGGTGCTTTTAATGATATCACGTGATCATCAGCAGATTCAGTGGAATATATTTATTTAAATACTTACTCCTCTTGCTTTTATTTGATTTCATAATTATGTTTTTACAAAACATCTCATTTTTTGTTTCAGTTGCAGCCGTTGCCCTGGGGATGAACATTTTAAGGTCAAACCAATATGAAATAAATTGTGTAATATAGAGGAAGCATTAAGAATATACATCCCCACTGAATTACCTCCACATCAATTAACGTAAGTTATTACTGCTCTTAGCTTCCAGGTTGAAATGAGCCAAATGTGAAATGTTCATGGCGGTTATAACCATTAAAGCGGGTTTGTCTGTGAGCGGACCTTCATATTTTCTGCTGCTGGGTAAATAAAAAGGTTTTTTTCGGGAAACTAATTCCGGATTAAAGATGAAGAATTCCACATTTAGATTATTATGTTTTTTAAGTGACTTCCATTTGGAGAAATCTACAGTGTAAGAGTTTCTTGGTTGCAGGGTTCTCACAGGGGTCACTGGATTTAATCATTGCACAAAAGACCGTATAACTTTTCAATTAAAATTTTATTTTCTGGAAATGAAAAGCCACAATGGGGCTATAGAGTCTACATCTGAGCGCTTCAGTGGAAATAGCTCCACATATTATAGTTTCTGCTGGAGATAAGGCTAATGTGGTCCTTCTTGGGGGAAGTAAAGGCTCTATGGTAATTTCCTGTAGAAATAGCAGCTTCCACAGGCTGTAGCAGTTAGTGAGATAGATGGTCCAGGAGAGAGGTGGGAAAACTACAACTCAGCATTTTTTACTTTATCTATTAGAGCGGTAATAGTGCATGATCAAGTGCGGGACACATTCACTCACACTCTCACTAACTCTCTCTATGTCTTCCTCCCACCCCCCCTCTCTCTGTCTGTCCATTATGTTGAGTAATGAGTGCAGAGTTTCCAGTCCATCCAATACCGACTGTCCCTCTTAAAGGGACACCGAGCTGCAGGTGATCGCCCTGCTGCTCTGTTTGATGTAAAGAGGACCAACATGTGTCTGCAGGGTGTTGAATGGACAAGGTCTGAACTATGTAGGTTTGACGCTAACATCCTCAAATTTGTGGTTTCAACTGTATTACATTACAGGCCAATTAGATGATGCTCTTATACAGAGCAATTAAGTTCCTTGCACAGGAGTACAATGGTGGCAGCCCTGATATTGAACTCACAACCTTCTGGTGTTCTGTTTGGAAGGCGTATCACCTGTACACTGGGCCATCACCACCCAGTGTCCAGGTCAACAGCTTAAATACCTACTTTTAGCAGCTACCTTGTCAGAAACAGAAGACCTGGTGTGTCTGATTTACAACCAAACACACTTGCGTTGTTTTAATAAAGAAGCCAATTGGAACCACGATCTGATCTAAAGGCACCAGTAGTTTGGCACACAGAAACAGAAATGTATTACCTTGATCACTGCAGGTGCTCGGCCTTATTCCATAACTATCTGCAATATTTAAAACAGATCCACCGCCGGAAGAAACGCCGAAAAAACGTCCGTTGTGGATTGTAGTCGGCCCCATCTCTGTGAGGATGAACACATTGCGTTTCCTGTGGCTGCTTCACTGTCACTGTTCACTCTCCCAACAACCGTATCAGAGCTTTATCGAGTTACTGCAAATGCAAACAGCACATATTTCTGCTTCACAATATTAGTGTTCGAATGGAACGGCTGACTTGTTTTGTTATCCATAAGATACAATGACAATGGCTTACATGCAGTTCTGAATCACTCATGCATTTGAAGGCAATTTGAGTCCAGCGTACGGGATTACTATGAACTATACTGCTAGGAAAACTACTATAAAGAGAAGTAATTACAGATCGTGAATACATGGATTGCATTTTAGTAACTGAAAACTTATTCAATGGCCTGGAGCAGAGATAGGCAACCATGTGTCATGGTGTTGTGAGTAGGCATACGTGTTTACCAGTTCTTAAACCAGCCAGAACACTACGCCGGTCCATGTGTTCATGAGTGATTTGCCCTCATCCTCCTCTGTGGGCGAAGATACATTAGTCACTAAAATCCTGTGGTTTAATCTCTGGCTGGAAGGAAGAAACTTTACCACGAGTTACATTTTGAAACGAAGCATCGTTAACTCAACGGAGCTGATGTAACCATCGTATCTCTGAAGAACAAACATGCACTGTATTGATCCGCTGCAGTTCTTTGTAGCTGTGCACAGTCTACTGTTATCCATCACTGTTTACAGCAGAAAGCGGAGCAGCACCTGACAGATACAGGCATAGATGAGTAAAACAGTGGATGAATGGAACGACAGACAATAGAGAGATAAATACACGATGATAGTTCTGTCGCTATGAACATGAATCCTCTCCACAGAAAAGACAACAATGCAACAATTAGTCTGAACCCGGGATGGGATTTGTGCATGTGTGTGTGTGTGTGTGCGTCTGCACTTTTTGCATGATGCCAACTAAATGCCTACATTTTAACTGCGGTGTGTGTGTGTGTGTGTGTGTGTGTGTGTGTGTGTGTGTGTGTGTGTGTGTGTGTGTGTGTGTGTCTGCGTGTGTGTAGTGTGTGTCAGTTACCCCAGTGTGTGTAAGTGGATTAGAAACAATGAGTGCTCTGTGATGGAAAGACAATAGACTCACATTCCCTCTACATCCCCACATTCATCCTTTTATTTCTCTCTCTCTCACACACACACACACACAAACACTGGCATACACACACACACACACACACACACACACACACACACACACACGGGCATGCACACACACACACCATCTTTCCATTCTCTTCTGTCGAATTCTCTTTGTTTATCGGATTGTATTTCTGTTGACCTACCTTTGTACATGTCTGACTCATTTTCTGTATAATTCCCATCTAAACATAACCAGATAAACCTGTGTGTGTGTGTGTGTGTGTGTGTGTGTGTGTGTGTGTGTGTGTGTGAGAGAGAGAGAGAGAGAGAGAGAGCAGTCCAGCGGTTATTAATCAGTAATTAGTGCTCTGTGATGTGTTGTGGATTAATTTACTGATTCTTCTATCTCCCATCTGCTCATACACACACACACACACACACACACACACACACACACACACACACACACACACACACACACACACACACACACACACACACACACACACCCGAACGATTTTAGCCAGAGTGAGAGAATAAGACCAGTACAGAAGCACACACAGAGCCGCTCTATCTTTTGGTAATAGTCTTGTCTGATTCCAGGGTGTGTTCCGCTGATCTCTGATCAGTCTGGTCCAGCTGCACTCAGCCTCCCCGCGGCTGCATAACAGAATCATCCTAAACTCTTTCTCAGACGATAAGCAGTGTGTCGTCTGCAGACCCACGCAGCCTCTCTGCGACATCCTGGTTTCTCTGTGGGAACACTAAGAGGAGAGCAGGTCTCCATTTACAGGCGGGCACAAACATTATGATTAGTTTGAATACTGCCATCTTTAGTGCTGTCCAATCTGAGGACAGGTTGCCCAAAAAATGTTATGTTGAAAAAGTTTGTACACTTCTCTTGATGCTAAATATTCCATTCATCTTCCATTTAGTTCAACAAAAACATACCTTTCTGTGTAGGGCAGCAAATGTTAAAGCCTGCATGAACTGGGTTTAGTTTGAATCATGATTGGATCTTACTTTAATGGAAAAGCTGCAACATGTAAGTATAGCATAGCATAGCATAGCATAGCATAGCATAGCATAGCATAGCATAGCATAGCATTACAGCTA
>NC_041378.1:5056387-5128887 GCF_900634415.1 Cottoperca gobio
AGATTGTGAAGATGGTGGAATGGATGAGCACGAGAGTGTAGTGAGTTTTTTTTTTTCGAATCAGAGGGAACTCCCACTTACACTCCTGAAAGATGTGCAAGGCTGCGTGTGAGGGTTGTGAAGAGAAAGGAACGCAAACGCAGCACATCTTTCATGATAATTACATGGTGTTGGCAAAGTGGAGAGAAATGCTTGACTTGGATGCTTGGAAGAAGGAAAAAGGAGGAGCAGTACAGGGCGGAGGAGAGATTATAGGGAAGGTTACACAAAGCGATGGATGTATGCGTGATGGAGAAATGTGGCAGTTGAAGGAGAGTCGTAGGGCTTTTTGGATTGACTCCGTAAACATACAGAGAGAAGGAAATAAAGGAGGGAAATAAGAGGTCAGACATCGTCAGAATGCACCTTTAGAGTCTGCGTGTGCGGCTACACTGGTGGCTCTGTGAGATGAACATTACTCGTAATGAAGACGCTAAGATGCTGATGCTAAGCAGGTTAAATGCTTAGTTTAGTGTGCTGCGGTGGGAACATCATTAGTTTTGCAGAAATGTAACCATAAACCAAAGTATTGAAACTGGAAGAGGATTTAATATGTGCACACATTACATGAACAATGTCAATGTCTGTAGAAGAAGTTGTGGAAATACATCCTGTGTTGTCTTTGACCTGCTGACCAAAGTCAAGTTGACCATAGATATCAATCCATCCGACAGCGTTTTGAGCCAGAACGACCAGTTTCTAGCGTTTCTTTGGCAAAGTACTGCTGACGAACGATATAATCTACTTTGTGGGCTTCATCAATGCTGATAAATCATCTGAGCTCTGTAGTTAATTAATGTTTAGAGTATTGATATCGTATTAGTCTCAGTAGAAATTGCATTTCCTTGATACGATTGGTTCGTCACTGTGTTTTAAAGCATTTCAGACGCTGACTGTGCACTAAAGCCCTCTCTGTTTGTTCTTACTGAGTAGATGCATTATTAGACTGATTAGCTGCAGAGTAATGCATCTCCTGGTATTAATGTTACATGTGACATTCACACCGTCCAGTCCAGAACATCAGCCGGCAACATCGTTTGATCTCAAAGTGTTTGAAAAGGAACTTAAGATATAATGCATGAGGTTAATAAAACATAGACTTCAGATCATTTATCACTATTGATGAAGCCCACAAAGAAGATTATGTCGTTTTTTAAAGTATTATTTCGCTGTAGAAGTCCTGTCATTGTCTGGTAGGTTTTGCTTTACGTTGTGCACACGGAACCCGGGGGAGCAGCCGCAACACCAGCAGCATGGCTTAAAAAAGAAAAGAAAATGGAGAATGGATTGAAGGATGGAAAGGGGATCAAGGGACTTATCCGTGCCAACACTCTCAGTCCAACACACAGTTTGAGCAGTTCTGCATTAATGTTTCAGCTGGAATATTACGACAGTCCCACAAATTAATTAGAATAAGAGTCGGACTGCTCCTTCTTTAGAATTAGTTCATTAACTCTGCTCAGTAGATTAGCTGCTCTGGATGACTGAGACTAAAATAATCCTCTTTGCTGCTTTTATGGATTTCACTCAAGCCATTTTGTATTTATACCCGACGGGGCACAAAATGGCCGCCTTATCAGGCCCAGTTACTGGACCTGTGACGTTAAGTTAAAACAAAGTATTCTAGACAGTTTAATCCATTTAACCTGGCCAATCCTGTTGCGGTCACTCCATTCAGTCTTTGATTCTCTCCAATTGTCTCAATTTAAAGCTGCAGCCATGCTCCTCTCTCTCTCTCTCTCTCTCTCTCTCTCTCTCTCTCTCTCTCTCTCTCTCTCTCTCTCTCTCTCTCTCTTTCTCCCCCTCGTCTCCTATGCCTCAGATCGATGGCGAGGGCGAAAAGCTAATGACCCATCTCAGCAACCAATTCACTCAGCTCTACCTCACTCAGTACCTGTCTAAACCTATGAGGGGAGAGGGGAGAGGAGGGGAGAGGGGGAGGATGCTATATTTATCTAAAACCTTTCTCCTCCCCCTCTCAAACTGAACGCTGTACACATGAAAAGTAATGGAAACAGTTGAGTAAAAAAATGACAAAAGAAAGCTCGAGCGAGATCCTTTCTTCCTTTCGACCTCCACACGAAAAGTCATCGTGATAGTGAAAGTGTCTGTTTCCTTGAAGGGGGTTTCAGACTCTGTAAGACCAGTGCTCTGAAGGATACTGAGCCTCTGCTTCTACTGTTCCCAACCTTTTTGTCTGTTGACCCCCTAAAATGCTTGCGACCCCTCGTCACCGGTTAAATATGTCTATGACTACCTATTAATCTGCTTTTTATCTTCTTTCCTGTCCCATAAATCCTGTTCTGAATGCTCAGATTTGTCTCCAAGATTTGGCCCCGCTGGTTATTCTTAAAGATAACCTAACCAACGTTTATGAAGGCTGGTAATTTATAGGATTTTTTATAATCTATTCTGCAGCTCCTCTTCTGTCGTAAACTTTAATGCTTTGTAAATATTTGTGTTCATTTATATGCACTCATTGATGATATTCCTGAACACACTGATAATAAATTATCATTGTAGGACAACATTTTCATGCACAAATGTTTTTTTTTGTTACACTGAAAACAAAGTTTCAACGCCTTCCTCGCTCTTTATCCATCTATCTCGCTCTGCTCCCCTCCCTTAAGTTCAGCATCACTGCCTATCACATCTAAATTCATTAGTGCCTCAAGAGATATGTGTGTGTGTGTGTGTGTGTGTATGTGCATCATCAGTGCTAAATGATTATAAAGCATAGTTATTAAAAACTGGCATAATTACCATGCCTGTAGCAAAAGCACTCTGATATAAATGTACCTCCTCTCCTTTCCACGGGCAAAGACACACAAACCAACACACGGATACTTGTAATGTACATATAAGCACACACAGAGACACACACACACACACACACACACACACACACACAAAGGAAAAAGCTACAGGACACACACACACACACACCTCTCCTCTGGCAAGAGCAAACTCTTACACAGGCTCATAAGCTTGATGTAATTTTTCATGTTCCCTGTCCTGTCTGGCCTGCTGTGAATGTGAATTATAAACCTTACGACCCCAAGTTTGGGACTTACCCATTCTTTATGCTCCACATGATCCACGGAGAGAGGGAGCATCTATTCAAAAGATGTTTCAATATCAATATCATTATTGATATCACATTAACAACACCGAGCGTTGTAAAAGATTGAATGCAATGTTGAATTTTTAAATCATTAGCTAATTTCACAAAGCAGGAAGAATTGCACACATTCTCGAAAGATGAGATGTGTTGCAGTTCCATACCATAAATAAACTGGTGGAGTGTGTTAACACGTGGGGGAAAAAGGTGACAAAATGAAATACACAGTTAGACAGTAAGCCTAGGAAACAGTGCTTCTCACAAAATAAAATTGAGGAGGATGATTGGGGCCAGCACGAGGAAAAACAATAATCTGAGTCATATGACAAAATAAAAATCAGAACATTTTGAGAATTAAGTTGTAACCTTTTGAGTTATTTTTTTTCTTTATTAGGAAAATGATAATGTTGAATTATTATTATTTTTTAAAAATTCATTACGAAACAAAGTGGGTTGCTTCAAGAGCAAAATGTAATGTTGTTATGCTCAAATTGTTTTTACTTTATTTATTAAGCCAAAAATGTATTACTGTAAATCTTCTCTTTACATTTAATTGCTTGTGGTGTTTCAAGAGCACAGTTTGATTGATGTCATCATTCCCCGTTTGGTCTAAATGGTAAAGCACATTGATTTCTTATACACCAACTGCAAAAACAATACAGTAGGACAATTAGTATCTACACACTGTATGGAAATGGGACACAGCCATAGATTTCCCACAAAATGCAGAGACTTCCTGCTCTGACTTTTAATCAATCCAATCCTCTAGAGGGAGATTCCAACTCTGAGAACGTCTGCTGGTTATGACATCACCACCAGACAACATTCCACAGACACATGACTCACCTGGATCACCAGGACTCTAGAACCTACCTGAAGTGCATCAACACATTCCATTCAGTTGAACAGTGTGATACTGGAATCACATTACCTTTGTATGCAACACAGTAATTTAATCAATTTCTTTTAGTTCACCCCTCTCCTTTCCTCCGCTCTGATCCACCTGTTCCCACTCACCTCTTGTATAAACAGTCCTGTCTCCCCTCGTCTTGAGCCAGTTCGTCTTGTTGTATCATGTGAAATGAACCAGCGTATCAAGAAGTATTATTTGTCTGAGAAGTTTGTATATCCTCCTAGTGAGCGTTTTGTGTTTGATTATCCAATTGTTGAAGAAAAGTATTGTTTTTTTACACTTTGCATTTGTTTCTGGAGTCGTGCCTTTGAGTCTTCCTTCCCTATGTCTGAGGTCGTGACAAGAACTAGTGGCCTGAATGTGTATTCTGCGCCGGCTTGAGGAAAAATATATAAAGTACTCTTTAACTTGTAAAATTTCACTATAAACTGCAACTGATAAATACTGAACTCCCACTCAGACAGGTCACTTTCTCAGTCCCAGTGTTTCTGCTTCAAAATGCTAAATTGGCAGAGCAAAAGCTGATACAGGCCAACAAGAACCAAAGCTGCCGGGCTCTTGCAAGAACTGCAGGAAGGTCAGCCGCACTTGGCCCCGTAGCGCCTAATGGCCAACTGTTGGATAAGTTTGTCAGTGTCCTAAAGCATACCTGTCAACCCTCCTGTTTTGAAATTTCCCTTATTTTGAAATTCCATTGTTGACAGGTAATGTCCTAAAGGTAAAGGTAAAGGTAAAGGTGTTGTAAACCCACACGAGTGATGCATCGATGCTGGTAAATATCAGTCTTTGGAGGTGCTGCTGTATTCTTTTCTGCTTTATTCTGACTCCTGGAGGCTCAATGTTTTTGGTTTATCTTCTCTAAAACAGACCCCCCCCACACACACACACACACACACACACACACACACACACACACACACACACTCCAGCCATCCACCTGTCGTTACCAGCTGGCAGATACACCTGGTTCGCCGGCATCAGCCAAAAAAAAAAATGGAACGTTACCATAGCAACCATATGGTGTTGGCCTGGCATGGCGAGCATTGTCATGGTAACGGCAGAACAGACAAGTGGGCAGTGCCAGCCTTATAGACCAAGCTGGACCAGCCACACACACACACACACACACACACACACACACACTTCTCAATAATGCTGATTCTTCAAAGCTCCATACAACAACAGCTACACTCCTTTTAAAGTGATATTCTCACATTAGGATGTTTGTTTCGTATCTTTCTATCTCCAATTGTTTTACATCAACCGGATCATAGAGGCTTGTATTCCTTGTATCTGCTCTTCTAAAAAGATCCTCTTCAGCTACGCCAAAATGCAACAAAACTGAGCACAGATCTTGCAGATTTAACACTTTAAATCAGGTTCACAGCTTTTATTAAAGCCAGGCACTGGACAAAAATACAGCCAACTGCGTCTGCCTTGGCAGAATCTGTGAGCAATGTGAGAAATCATTGCTACATTTGAAGTGTTGACGAACCCTTCCCTCTCATGGCTCAGTGGATGGCACATAAATGGGAATAGTATGTGTGAAGTGGCCAAGTCATTAAAAGCTGTGATTAAGAAATCTGAACACACAATGGAGGTTTAAAAATGTAAAATTAAAAGGCCAAGAAATTATGAGGGAAAGTTGTAACTTTGCAAATACTTTATGTTCTGGTTTAAATGTAACATTATCGGCCATTTTCTCACATGGCTTCTGCAGACAGATGCACAGGATATACATTTGGAAGAAAACTATAATTTCATACAAGGTCTCCATAATGTGTACAGACTAATTGGCCAATCTGTGTCTCATCATCTCCAGTTGGTCTAAAACATCATGCATTTTGTTTCCCCTCGCCAGTGTGACGCAAGCAAAGCTAATGTCAAAGCCATAAGAGGTTAGCAGGACATGTGTTTGTGTGGCTTACTGTACATGTGTTTGAATGTGGATTCAGTCAGGGAAGGTTTGTTGTGAGCAAACATGACGAGATGCAGTTCAGGAAAATCATTGAATGTACACAAGGTGAGATATGTCACACAGGCGGTCAAGATGACAGAAAAGCAAGATGATATTCCTTATAAATCAGTTTTCAATACATTCTGAGAACCATCTTTAAATTGGAAATATGTTCGGAACAACGTCACGATCGTACAGATGATAACTGGGGGCTTCATCTCAATCTTTTCTTGGCTTAGTGTCAGGTCAGGCTGCATTCAGACACAAGGTTCCTTCAGCTCGTTGTTGGACACCAACGTGTTGAAGGATGAGCTGAAAAACTGCCTTTCTAAGTGTGTGTGTGTGTGGTGTGTGTGTGTGTCTCTGTCTTTCTTTTTCAAATATATAAACACACACACACACACACACACACACACACACACACACACACACACACACACACACACACACACACACACACACACATACATACACAGCCGTTTTCTACCATAGCCACGACCTTGAGCCTGAACATGAACATGCATATCTCCCGCACACAGACCCCAAATGGTTTAACTCTGTGTATGTGTGTTAAAATGGAGCTTTGCCAACTCTGTCTACAAAAAGAAAGCATCCTCTCCTCCTCTCTCCTCTCCTCTCCTCTCCTCCCCCTCTCCTCTCATATCTTCTCCTCCCCTCTCCTCTCCTCTCCTCTCCTCCTCTCCTCTCCTCTCCTCCCCCTCTCCTCTCCTCTCCTCTCATATCTTCTCCTCCCCTCTCCTCTCCTCTCCTCTCCTCCTCTCCTCTCCTCCCCCCTCCTCTCCTCTCCTCTCCTCTCATATCTTCTCCTCCTCTCCCTCTCCTCTCCTCTCCTCTCCTCTCCTCTCCTCTCCTCTCCTCTCCTCTCCTCTCCTCTCCTCTCCTCGCCTCTCCTTTCCTCTCTCTCCCCTCTCCCCTCTCCTCTCTCTCCTCTCTCTCCTCTCCTCTCCTCTCTCTCCTCTCCTCTCTCTCCTCTCCTCTCCTCTCCTCTCCTCTCCTCTCCTCTCCTCTCCCCTCTTCTCTCCTCTTCTCTCCCCTCTCCCCTCTCCTCTCCTCTCCTCTCCTCTCCCTCTCCCCTCTCCTCTCCTCTCCTCTCCTCTTCTCTCCTCTCCTCTCCTCTCCTCTCCTCTCCTCTCCCTCTCTCCCCTCTTCTCCTCCCCTCTCCCCTCTTCTCTCCTCTCTCCTCTCCTCTCCTCTCCCCTCTCCCCTCTTCTCTCCTCTCATCTCCCCTCTTCTCTCTCTCTCTCTCCTCTCCTCTCCTTTCTCTCCTCTCCTCTCCTCTCCCCTCTTCTCCCCTCTTCTCTCCCCTCTCCCCTCTTCTCTCTCCTCTCCTCTCCTCTCCTCTCCTCTCCTCTCCTCTCCCTCTCCCTCTCCCCTCTCCCCTCTTCTCTCCCCTCTCTCCCCTCTTCTCTCCTCCTCATTCAAATGTATAATATTTGTCGAGAAGAGTTGGAAAAACACCCATTGGAATTGGCAGAATAAATAATAAACTTGGCTCATAACTGTTCATATTACCAGCAGCAGACTTAAAACTTGAACTTGGACCAGAGTGAGACAAAGTTCACCAAATGTAGGATCTTGACACTTGACTTGGATTTGACTTCTGTAAATCTTGGCTCACTTGACACTTGAAAGTAAAATGAATTAAGTTTTAAATTTAGACCATAGATGTTACACACATTTAAAATGTGCTAAGGTTTACTTTAGGTCAATGAGCTCCTAAAAGTGCTTATTATATTATTATTATAATATCTCGCTGCTCCATGAAAAGCAAAATCCTTTAAAGTATGTGTTGAATTAATGTTTTTCCAAAGGTGCATTGGCAAGTGAGTTTGTCTGCATGCCTGCTCAATAGACTTTTTGTTATATATATTTGTATGTTTTTTGCAGTGTTGTTTTGTCTTTATCTTTTACTTTCAGCCGTGGTATTTTGGTTTTAACCCACCTCCACCTGCTTTTAAGGCTTTTGGCCTTCAGAAGTCTGCATATTTACTTTACTCTTTTCTCCTGGTTATCTTTTCTCTTTTGTTTTGTTCTCATCTGAGGTGTGTGTGCGTGTGTGTGTGTGTGTGTGTGTGTGTGTGTGTGTGTGTGTGTGTGTGTGTGTGTGTGTGTGTGTGTGTGGGGGGCTGCCATGCTTTTCCCAAACACAGTTAAGACATGATTGACGACAGATAATTAAGTGCGAAACCGAACCTTCCTCTGTCACATCTGTACAAATTGTAAAGGAGGGAGATTTGTATACTGCCTTCTTTGAATGGGTTCATTAGTGTAGTGTCACATCCTTCTCTTCATGAAAGAGTGCAGGCTACACCTCATGAAGTAGCATGCTACAGAGACAAGGGCACTGCATCCTTTTTCCAAAAATAATTTTCGGTCCAGTGTGGTACCCGAGGTGCAACTTCAGCCCTCGGTAATGCACGTTCATTCAAGCTCACCAACACATTATACAAACACACTCTCCCACTTGTCATTTAAGCGCTCCATCTTTATTTAAAGCTGCACGGAACAATCAACAATGGATCGAATGGCTAAGTGTATTGTTCAGGTCATCCTTTTCGTTTTCCCGCCCCCAACTTTCATCAACCTCGTCTCCAGCTGCAGCAGGCAGCTGTTCTCAGAAAATAAAGCTCTGATAATCCACTGTACACTTCCTGTTCAGCAGCAACCATAAGGCAGACACAGATAGACGACAATATGTCAACGTTGTTATGCTATAATTTCCAGCTTTTTGAATGTATTGATCTCGTTGCTTCCACATCTCCATACATTCAACCATTTTTTAACACTTTAGTTGTATCTTTTATCATTTTATTTAGCGATGTATTGATGTGTTTAGTATGTCCTGCTTGCTATAAATAAGGGCTTTATAGATTTTGTCAGGTCCTTTGATCACATTTAATCTGTTTTAACAAATTAACTCCAGAGTCAAATCTGAGGGCAGAACCCCAGAAACATCCAGTGTTAACTTTTCTTTATAACATTTGAATTAAAAACATTTTTTTTTACATGGTAATTACAATATTAAAATACTTCTTTTGCATTGGAAGGACCTCATATTCATCCCAACAGAGTGAAGGTTGCACCTTTTTAAAAAGAAAATCAAATTGCCTTTTTTATTCAGACTGTTAATGGATTGATTTCAAAATCAAAAGCGACGACCTCGAGTTCTGCTTTATCCTCTTTTCTTTTCTCTTTCGGTCCCTTCATAGCAGCCGAGATCAGAAGCCATAACTCTTTCTTTCGTTTGTGTTTCTGTGGTAGAATAAATGTTCATGATTTGACTTTTTAGGGAAGGACTAGGTGAGCGTGTTGCTTCCTCCTAATCCATTTCAGACATTATGTAGCTAATAAAAATGTCTGTTGTATATGTTCACAGTTATTTATTGGTATTATTGTTTCTTTTTGTTTTAGATGTAAAGAAAAATATGTAAATATCCCAAATATTCAACTTTTTATAATCAATTAATGAAATATTTTCACAGATGTTTGGCTTTCTTTTAAGCAAATACTCTTAAATGTGTCCAGATTTACTGTAAAATCTCATGATCCATTTCATGAAATGAGCTGATCCTTTTATCATAAACTCAGTATATCAAGGCTTTATTCAAAACAGAAAGGGCAGCCTGAGGTATGAGGTACAGCCTGATGGATTTTACTTTTCAATTTTCTACGTATTGTAAAATGTCGCTTTCTAGAACTACCTGAATTAAAAAAAAGAGGACAAAGTAAGTGTTGGCTTCTCCGTGTCTATATTCAAATAAAGTATATGACAGACAGTGGAGGAAGAAGTTGTCCTGCCTAAATAACAAAATAAAAGAACAGAAGTATTACAGAGCATGTGGCATCACCTATGCTATGCTAACATGCTGATGTGTAGCAGGTATAATTTTAGCATAACATGCTAACATTTGCTAATTAGCACAAAGAACAGCTGAGGTTGCTGGGAATGTCATTCATTTTGCAGATATTTGGTCATAAACCAAAATATTGGACAAACTGATACGGTCATCCTATTTTTTTCCATCTCTTGGTGGCGCTAGAGGAAAACTCATGGGTGACCAAAGTCTTTGTCGGATACATCATCTGGGAACCATAAATATCTGAACAAACTTTAGTGCCAATCCATCAGGTTGAGATATTTGATTGAATAACTTTGACCTGCTGTTGGTGTGAGATGAAAAGTCTGAAAGTCAGAAAGTCAGTATGATTCATCATCTGGGAACCATGAATATCACATTGTCATGGCAATCCATTTAATATCTGTTCACTAAAGAACAAAAATGTCAACCAGCTGGGGGCAGTAGATAAACGCTCATGTGATCATCAAAGTCCGTAGGCTTCCTTCTTAGGGAATGTCTGTACAAAAGTCCATGAACTTTTGTACAGACATTCCCGGGTTAAGATATTTCAGTCTGGATCCAAAGTGATGGATCGAACAAAAGACTTTGACATTGCTTTGCCTCGAGCCAAGCTGCTACTGTGGCTGGAAACATTGACATTGGAAATTTTGAAAAGAGCACGTCACTGAACACAGTATTACTTATCTGGTGATAGGGTTGGTCTAAAAAACACAGGAGCCTCCTCTGCAATCCATCACAGACCAGACACTGGATGGTACATTTCGTCTCAAAATTGCATTGAGCTACTGGTCAGCTCCAGTGGCTGCTGTGACAGGTTGGATTGCTGGAAATTGCCTGCACAGAGACAATGTACCTGCATGGGGTCGAACCAGGTCACCCTGGTTCTATTCATGCTTGCTGCCCATTTCAAGCACAGGGATTGTTGTGCGTGCAGAGTAACTTTCTGTCCACCAGATCTGTCATTAAGCAGCAATGACTACCTGCCATGTTTTTGCTTTTGCCACCTGAAGCCAGATAAGTGTTGCAACATGATATTTTCGTTTGATGTGAAGGATAAAAAGCAATGGTGGGAGAGATACAAAGAAAGATGTTTGGTATGAAGGCTTCTGAAAAAGAAATACAGGAAGTGGGGAAAAAGTTTAGATGTTATGTAAGTGACAAAATCCTCTTTTAAATGTATTTCAGCACATGTCTGTGATATGTTGCACTCAATAGAAGATGGAGAGTGAACGTTCTCAAACAGAAATACATATGACAGTTGTTGATACACACTTTGATATGTGGACAGGGCGACAGACATTCATGACCCCAAATAGAGTGGTATCCGCTGTATATATTATTTAAAAAAAGATCATTTCTGAGTTTTAAGTACAGGTAGGCTTAGATGATTTCCGCCCACTGTACACAAACACACAAATATAAAAGCTGCCTGCATTTATGCATGCAAAAATATGGCTTGATAGCAGTGTGTGGGAGAAAATAACTGCAAATAACAACCTGAAACCTGCAACTTCAGCAACCACAATAGCGAGGACACACTGTTGTCTATAATGACAGGATACCAGCACATAACAATAGCAAATTCACATTTTTAGAAGTAGCCGCATCAGAGTGACATTTGGTGACAGGGCACAGAAGTTTATTTGAAAGACAGTTAAAAATCCAGGCCAAACAGTCACATTTACTGCTGGGACAGTCAGAAAACACCCATACTTACCAGCACACCAACAATCCAGCAATGCAATGAAGCTCAGTCTCTGCAGAAACCAAAGTTTGCCTGTGTGAATACTCTCGTCTCTCTCAGCCAGAAACTTGGGGAAATATATTGTTCACACTTTTATGAGAGAACACACAAAACACACTAAGAGGATACACAGCGGTTCCCTGCTCATGCATTGCCATCCACACCACGTATTTTTAGCTCAGCTGTGTACCAAATCAAAACATCTACTTTGTCTTTTTGGCAGGCGCCTGTCATGATGTCATGATGTCACCCTGCCTCACTTTGACACGCACGGCTGTCACCACTGCGTGCAGATGGTGAAATGTGGGCAAATGATTTTGTTTTTTTATGATTCTACCAGGAACATACAGAACCTCATGCAAACTTAGCTATTGCATAATGTACCAGTACCCACGTAAGGTAATTGTGTATCCATAAAATGAATTGGAAATGTTTAAAATGTGCCAAATGCAGTTTTCTGCTGATGCGTTTTATGGGCTGAAACCATATGAAGGTCATTCTTCAACCACATCCTGCAGGAATTTAAATCACTTTTTGACAGAAAAGTTCTTAGCACAAATAAAAAATACAGTTTTGTTCACAGTCCACCAACTGACCACAAGGTCTCCTTTAAATCAAAAGAAGCACCTCCTGGCTGTAAATCTTGATGACGTTGCAGATCCGAGTCCTCTGGTTTGTGTCTTCGAAGGATCGTCCTGCAGAACTTTTTTATGTCTCTGTTTAATCTATCTGTAATGTAAAACAGCCAATTTAGGCCAGCATTCAAAACTTTACTTTAGGAGTACAGAGGTGTTTATCAGAAAATGTATTTAAACTAATACAAATCATGTAGAATGACCTCTTTCAGAATATCATATTATTATATATATTTATTCATTAGATCATAATTATTGATTTCTAAACATTAAAGCAATATTTTAATGTCGTGGGTGGTCAAGGTGATAATTATTTCTCACTATCTTTTATACACACTTGTAGTATAATCTAATCGAACAAACAAACATCGTATCTTATAAACTGATATGTTTAGTTAAATTGTGAACTGAAAGTAACAAGTAAAAAGTACAAAATGTAGTAATATGTAAAATGTAGTAAAGTATAAGGCTGGCATCAAATGGAAATACTTAAGTTAAGTACATGTACTTAATACATTTCACCACATGAAAATAGTGGATATAGGTTTAACAATGTAATAGTAATAGTAATAGTGAGAACAATAAAACATATTTTTTTTATCAAAAGGAGATTCTCTCTGTCAAATTCAAATGTACTGTCAAAAGTTAAGTGGAGGTTGTGACTACATTTATTAACGAAAAGTTCAGAATTTAAAGAAAATAAACTAAATATTAAAGTGTGACAATGATTTGTGGAACATGTTTTAACCATAAACATTAAAATATGTTATAAAGTCTGTGATTATAACAGAAGTTATGTTACATTGTGTCTTTTAATTTGTGTGTTGTTTTTTTCAATCAACTTGTGACGTCACGCACTTTCTCTGCTGCGCTCGCTCGCCCTCCCTCCCTCTCTCTCTCTCTCGCGCTCTCTCTCTCTCTCTCTCTCTCTCTCTCTCTCTCTCCGCGTGAAACAAAGTGTAGTGTCCGCGAGAGCCCGTAGGAAGCGAAAAGAGAGAAACCCGAGAAAGGAGAGAATGGGGCGACTGAATCCACCACACCAGGAGGAATAATAACCCACTAAAGAGAGAAATAAAGAAGACTGAAGACGGAGGAGAGGACGGAGAAAACTCGCAGGACAAACTTTTCCGTGGGGAAACTGTTACAGACTCACACACGGCCACGTTTGAAAACATGGATACACTTTTCTCCGTATTCCTGGGACTCCTGTTTCTCTTTTCGGCTCACGTCTCCGGGCAGATACCGACAGGTAAGGACGAAAACAAAGGAAACGCGTACAGTTACAGTGTTTTCTGTTTGGGAAAGTTAGCACTATTTGTTTTCATTTTCTGCATCTGTGTAAGCGTATGAATTCCTGACAGGTGTGTGTGTGTGTGGTTAGGTGCAGGAGAAAAGTTAGCCTCCGTGTTGGAAAATGTACCGTCGTGCCTTTTTTTTATTTTTTATTATCGCTTTGAGGATGTTTTCAAATACCTTCGCATGCGAGACGTGCAGGTTTCGTGGAGCGAAGATGCTTTTTGTCACTGTTAAAATGTAAAAATGTTTCTTACGTTGCATGCAAGTCGTATTTAAAAGCCTGTGTGAGTGAGTCGGCTCTGGTTTCAACTCTGTTTGCCAAGTAGGTCGGTCTCACTTGTACAAATGACTAACACTGACACCTCACAGTTGGATTGTGAACTCTTATCTTAAAGGTTTAAAACTAAGTTGCATTTGTTTTGTTTTTTAACTTAGCGTTAAGGATGTTTCTGTGTGAAACAGCAGCATTTACAGCTTTTTGCATTGGGGTTACCGGTTAACAGCAGAGTGTAGATCCTGTACAGTGTGCGGAAACATCGTGCAGCCGTGCTACCTCGCGAACAGCGCATGCATGGAGAAAAAGTTACTGTGTGCACGGAGATCACCCTCTAATAACTATAATATCCACGTGTCATATTACTTATATTAGCTCTGAGCTTTACAGTGATCTTGCACTTTAAGGTGTTTCCATCCTGCGATTATTGGCATTATTATTTCTGACTCCTATTTTACTTTAATGTATGTAGTAGTGTTTTTTTTACGAGGTGTTATTCTCTAGTCCGTATTGTATTTTTAAGTCTTTTAAGAAGACTGTGGGCTCTTTTATACGAAGGCAATGATCGGCTCGCACGCGCCGTGAGCTTCTTTTCTCTCTGTGCAAACCAAACGATCCTCTTCTGCTCCAACTTTGTCGCGCTGCATGCAATGAAACCTAATGGTTTGGGGATATAGCCCGATCGGCTGTTTGATTAAATTGTTTTTTATTCTTGCACCGTGTGATTTAACTTAAGTAGAGAAAAGATAAAGAGAATCACTTTTTTCTCTCCGAAGACTCCTGTTTTAAAAAAAATCCTTTTTACGAACTGACTCTGGGAATATTTATGATGTTAGATGGGATTTTATGCACTGCACTGCGGAGGGGGGATCCTAAACTCAAAATAGTTATTTTGTCTGGAGGATGCATGGGAAGCATTTCTCCTGTACTTTAATTTAAAGTAACACCGCATTGAAAAGTGGTGTGCCTCCGCTTCCCTCTTCGTTCGTCTGCAGAAACACGTATGCACTCCCGATTCCGAGAGGAAAAAAAAAAGCTGCAACAGTAGTCTCCTTCTTGATGCGCTCCGGGACGATGCCAATGCAAAAGTCCCTTAAATGTGTGTTTCTGCTGCAGGACTGATCGGACGCGGAGAGTCCGTATATCTTTTCTGCAGCTTCCCGGTTGTCCGCGCACGCAAACTCTCTGTACCTGTGTCTCTCTGTCTGCGTGGCTGCTGTGTGATATATTTCCACATTCAGCAGTTGTCGTTCTCTGAACTCCCAACACGCACGCACGCACGCACACACGCACACAGAAAGAGAGAGACTCACACAGCTGTTTGAAGGCTGACCTCCAAAATCACACTAAACCCTTACAAGGCTGTAATAAAGGACACATCACGCGCCATTGAAGTGCTGGAAATAACCAGAAATAGTATAAAAGCGTCGCTTTCGGCTTCAGTATTCGCTAATGATTTGCATAGACATTATACATTAATTAACACTTCATCTGTGAACGTTTTATTGCCCCCCTCTCTCCAGCCCTTAACTACCCCCTTCCCTTGTGGCCATTTGGCCCCCTGGCTAACAAATGTGTGGAATTTCTTTGAGGCCTCTTTGGGAATTTGAGTGCTGTTAATTTGCAAGTAAATACTAGTGACTAGATGCTGCTTTACACAGAGAGGGAGGTGGGCTTTCATTAATGTGGAAAGGGGGTTGGAAAAAAGAGAACTTGCAGTGTTTTTGAATAAAGGAGGATTTGTTTTTATTTAAAAGCAAGCAACAGTAATTTTAGTAAATCAGATTCAGGGAACATGCTCGTTTAATTACAATGACGGGGTACAATTCCCAGGATAAATACGTAACTGCCATCCCTTCTCTGTATACACTGTGAATCCTAATTGCTTTAAAGTAAGAGTTTTAAAAAGACAACATGTCCTTTATGTCACAAAAACCTGCAGGATATGCTATATTTTCCAGATCTGCACCACTGGCAGCTCTTTTATTCCATAATTTCAGTACAATGTGAAACCGAAGTGGCTGAAAGGGTTAATATGCAGATCAGTAATGCAACTGTCACTGAGGAAAAAGTGCTGATTATTAAATCAAAGGCGAATAATGAAGGAAATCACAGAGAATCAAAGGAGGTGTGTGTGTTGTGGTGCAGCATCAGCAGCCGTTTCTCTCTGAAATCACAGACAAGGACAAGAGAAATCAGTGAAGGATATATAACTGTCCATCACATTTAACAAAGTCACTTTGAGTTTGTGTTGAGATGATTCTTTCTCTAAATCTGTGTCATTTCCTTCTTTTATCTTCTAGTTTTCCATTAAGAAAGTCAAACTATAAATGATGGCGTTTATATAAATCCGTCTCCCGCTTGTCTCTTCTTATCACGCTGTTTTGCAGCAGTTTTGTTTTTGGCCTATCGCTTCCAAAGTCAGTGTAATAAATGTGAACGAGTCTAACTGAGTTTATGTTAATTTGACAACTTTCTAAATCTGTCTCCTCTCTGATCGAGCTGTGACACAGATTCCAGGCGTCTTTAATCTTAATGAAGTGAAATAATTGTTTTCCATTAGTGTCTCCAGACAAATGAGATGGCTGCTTCTGCTGCTGCTAAACACCACATCTGAGCTGGTTTAATTATAATTGTAAGTTATTTTAGTATTTTGAACATTAGAATCAAGTTGGTTTAATTATAATTACTTTTCAGCGCCATTTGGAAGATGAAATAAAATTGTGTGTTTTCCTCCAGAAAGGCGAGAGAAAGAGAGCGATAGTGAAAGGAGAGGAGGAGGAGGAGGAGGAGGAGGAGGAGGAGGAGGAGGAGGGGCGGAAAAGCAAGAAATGCAACCATTGGTTTTTGGCCGTGGGCATCTCCTCCACTCAAGAGACTGTGAAAACGGCAGGAGGGAGTGTGTGAGTGTGTGTGTGTGTTTCTCTGTCATGTCCTGTGTGTGTGTGTGTGTGTGTGTGTGTGTGTGTGTTGAGCAAATGTGTGTGTCAACTCTTGTGTTGCTGTCACTTAAAGAGAAAGAGGGAGGCCGATGCTTTTAAGCCCTCCGGAGTACAGTGGTACAAAGATGAGCATGTGAAATGTTTGCCTCTCATTTAGATTCGTGTGGAAATGCCTTCTCATTCTACCCGTGCCATGTAAAATGGCACCAAATCAAAGGCTGTTTTATATATTTTCTCTTTTTAAAAGTAATGCTTTAGTCTGCTGTCCTTCAGATCCGTCTTAATGTCTTCTCTCTAAATCAAACGCCTCTTTGCCCAGAGCCAATCTGTTTCCACGGATTTCAATTTAGCGATAGATTTAAAAAACCCATCTCTTTTAAAGTACTGGCTCATATCTTCAGTCGTTTGGGGATGAAGTCTGTGCGCACACAAGCGTGTGTGTGTGTAAAATGTAATTAATCTGTTGAGAGAATTCATTAGCTAATCCCTCATTAGACTGTGTGCATTTGTGTGTGTGTGTGTGTGTGTGCGTGTGTGTATGAATGAATTTGTGGGTTTGTGTTGAAATATGGAGTAGCGGCACGCAGCGGCGGTGCAACCTTTAGCCTCTTGCTGTTGTCAGAGAGTTGAGAAGGAGGGAGAGTGAGGACATGACAGGTTGGGATTCAGCTCTTCCAAACATCATGCATGTGCAAAAGCTGTATGTACTATAAGAGGATGCGTTGCTAGTCACAAGACAATTTACATTAAAATGCAAATTATGACCAAAAATGTAATATGAATCATTGCACGTTTATTAAACAAGCAGCAGGAACTCATCATGGCATGTCATCGCTGCACCAAACATAGAATTTAGAGCTGCAACTAACGATTATTACTGTTTACCTGTTAATGATTTGGTCTATATTAGACCTTAAATGATAGTTATTAGTATTTCAAGCAAAAATCAAGCAAAAAGCCAAACCTTTATCTGTTTTTCTCTGTAATATACGATTGTAAACTGAATATATTTAGTTTATGAACTGTTGGTCGGGCAAAACAAGCTATTTTTATGTCTTTGATTTTTTTATACAATTTTTGACATTTTGCAACTAAATGATTACTTGAGAGTATAATCAGCACATTAATCGATGATGGAAATAATTGTAGATACTACAAACTGTCAGAAAATGTTGAAAAAGTGACATCTTCAAATTGCAAATTGTCCAAAAAGAGATTATTTTTGGCTGAAACCAGAGAATATTTGAGTCAAATATCAAAACTGACAGACTTATTGATAAATCAATAAATTATTGTGGCTTTCTGGTGGAGTAGAGGCTTGTAACAGTGAGAAGCAGCACGGATGATTTGTCTTAAGTGGAAGAAGCAGGTACTGCAACATGAAGGTATATTAGGAACATTGGTTTCCATCAGCCTTTATCGCATCTTCTCTCCTTTGAATTGAAAGGTGATATTTCAGCTTTTCTTCATGAGCTTCTGGTGTTTACATTAAGGCATTTTATGCATCAAAACAGGTGGATGGAAATGCAGTTAATGATATATTCCGGATTAGCCTTTAGATCCGGGTACATGACGGGTGTAAATCATCAGTCAGTGAGCAGGAAGTGAACCACGAAAGTGTTAAAGTCCCTTTTGGAAATGACGGGAGGCAGTGTGTCCAAAACAAATCCCAATCCCTGAAATATCACATCCCTGATGAATGATGGTATTAGTCCAGTATCATCAATCTCTGCTCTGCCCTGTTTGGCTCTGGTCACATCTGTCGTTACAAGGGGGCCTAGAAACACCCTGCTGCCTCACATACACACACACACACACACACACACACACACACACTTACACACATGGCTGGCTAATGACAGATTAAGTAATCAACACTCTCAGTTGATTAATTACATTACAGTGCACACACACACACACACACACACACACTCTTTCCCTCACACTCACACAGTTGTGTGCAGCCGCAGTACCAGTTGTGTAGTCTAGTGTGTGGTGATCATGATATATATATAATAGAGATATGGCTGGTGTGTGTGTGTGTGTGTGTGTGTGTGTGTGTAACGGGAGGAAGAGATTGAGAGAAGTGGCGGCAGGTGGAGCAGAGGGTTGTAGTTGGGCATCTGTTGGCTAAAGGTTAGAACTTGTGTTTGGGAACAAGTCAACAGATTGTCCTCACTACTATTAAATACAAATGGGAGGATGTGTTTTCATTATCCTGTGTTTTAATGTGTTCATGTATGATGAAGCTGCTTGGTTGCTGCTGCCGAGTCTTTCTTTAACTTCTGTAATGTTTCTTCCCCACCAACAAGCTCTGTCAGCATCTCAAACTTCCTATCTGACCTATCACAGTTGTTTTGGTCCCTACGTGGAGTCAAGGCCTCCTCAGCTATGTGCATAGGCTGCATAACTACGCTGTCACCCTCTAACATACAACTTTAAATCAAATTTGAGGCATGTTACATTGTTTTCTACAACATGCAACATTTTTTCATAAAAGAAATCGATTAACCCTTCAAGTTTTTCAAATAAAATGCCAAATGTTCTCTAGTTCCATCTTTGCAACTGTGAGGATGAACTTCTCTGTTTCATGTGATGTTGAACTAATTATAGAGAACATTAGTTGGTTGCTGCTCGACACCTGAGAGGGAACAATGTGGATCCACATGTCGACTTTAACAATACATGGCTTTCCTCTTGTGTATGTGACCTATACACCTGCGCATGCTGTCCAATCTAATGCTGTCTTATTATTCTCTGCTTTGCTTCTGTTGGACCCAGCTCACATGGGGCGCGCTGAGAAGGGTGAGTTACAAGTGGCCAGCCAAGAGCTGAGCTTCATCTGTCATAGTCATCATCATCATCGTCTTCGTCATAGACTTTAGTGTCGTCGTTAGTCCCACAATCTCCACCTTTAACTGTCACTTAAAGTTCCCTTTTCATTGTGTAGACATCCGTTGTTATGTAACTGTTAGTAGTCATCTGTCACCTGTCTTTACTAACCATCCCATTTGGACTTAACGCTCATTTATAGTCGTTCATGCACCTATGATCTCACCTTTACACACCCGTACATTGCTTTTGGGATATTACTAACACTTTATTAAGCCGGTATGCAGCGATGCTTAGACTGTGTGATGATGTTCAGTAGGGCCATGAACTATTTCAATAAATGTTGTAATAGTTTTAGTGCTTCTTTGTCTATTTGCTCCCTCAGAATAATATTTACAAGGACTAACTTGATTTTAATTGAAATATCTGAAGTGCTCTTGCACTGGTTTGCTGTTGTCTGTCTGTGTGACTCTGCCAACCTGTCTGGCTGTTAATCTACATGCCATTTGTCTGTGTGTCTCCCCTGCTGTGTTTGTCTATCTCTGTTGGTCTTTTTGAAGTAAGACAGCTGTCGGGAGGTTTGAAGTTTCCAGGTGCTGTTTGTTTAATTGAGCCTGGTCTTTAATAAAGGAGCTCTGGGTAACTTTGTTCCTGCAGCAGCCGACCACACTCCTCCTCTTCCTCCTTCTCCTTCTTCTTCCTCCTAATGTCCACTTTAGCAACAACTTCACATCCTCTCCCGCTGTCTCACACATATCCTCGATCTTCCCTTCCTCCTCTGTCTTTCTGTCTGTCTCTCTTTCACACACACACACACGCACAAACACTCACAGCGGATGGTTGTTAATGAGGGAGTTGTTTTTTTGTTGTGAAAGTGACAGCTTCGTAAAATACACCGCAGATATCGCACACTGCAGAGACTTACAGACAGATCTGTGGAGTTTGGTATCCCACAAGGCTTTGCTGTGACACAATCAAAGCAAATGTGATATTTTTGTGTTTATTTACAAAAATCAAAGGCAATAAATATCCACAGTGAAGGTCACATTCTGGTTAATCCTTAAAAAATGAAAGAATAATATTTGCTTTCCTTTTTTTTTCTACGTTTACGTGTGTGGGAGGCGGCCAGGATTTTGGAATGCTATGCTCCGAAACACAAATAATTTAATACAAAAAATAATAGAGGCCTAATGAAAGCCCAGCGAGGCAGAAATACTGTCGATTCATATTAAGACGGACGGGTTCTTGAAAGTGATTCTGGCAGGTTCTACATCTGCTCTCGCTAATCTCAGTAGATTAACTCAACTCCCTGAGACCGGAGGTGTTTGTAAATACTTTTATCACTCTGGGAGTTCTTACCTGATCGTTTGTACATGAGGTAGAAATGAATTAAAGTCTAGTATAGGTAGGAATAGGTTCACTCTTTAGTCTATGTTAATGTCGAGGCGAGGTGGCTCTCAGCCATAAAACAGCGGGAAACTGTGACTCCACAAATTAGGATTAGAGCTCATCCTGAAACTGATCCAAGTCGGCCTTGGGGCAGAAACTTTACAGTAAATGTCCTGGGGTCAGTATAACCGAAACCCTGCCATTGTCCTGCGTGCCTTTGTCCTGCGTGTTTGGCAAATGTTTGATGATACTGGGGTCAAGCCAAACCACGTGAGTGTTGGGGAAACTCTGGTGACTCAGTTGGCTAAAGTTTAACCCAGAGTCCTCGCTTCAAATCCGTCACACTTCGTTTCTCACCCTTTCTTGTTATACTTCCAACGACCTAAAGATAAACTGCCCCAATGGAGAATTTAAATAGGAAGATCATCAGATGTGTGACTTTTTAGGGTCCTTGCTGGGGCTATTGTTGTCACGCTCAAAGCTCCTTAAGAGACACTTTCACAAATAATCGTTTTTTTATCTTTACTTTAGGGTGTGTGTGTGTGTGTGTGTGTGTGTGTGTGTGTGTGTGTGTGTGTGTGTGTGTGTGTGTGTTAGCCTTCAGGTGGACTGGGTTTATAGACATGGCCAAAGGGCTCTTGTGTCTGTGTGTGTGTGTAGCCATAGGCCATGGCTGAAGTGGTTTCCATTAGTCCAGTTAAGACGACATTTGTCATGAAGCTGCACCCCCCATCCCCCCCCCACGGCACACACACAGAAGTAGCCATAAGCAATCTCTGTGCAGTATACCGTAGCAAATCTCTTTCCTGATCTCTGTGTGTCGTCTCATGACAGAATCCTGCAGGACATTCTGCTGCAGTTACTTTCAGCCATACAGCCACAGTATGTACATCCTGATATCTAAAAGGACTATTTTTATGGTTCTTACTCCTTTCCAATAACCCTCTGCTCTGCTCTGTAAGCTGATTTCAGTTAAAGAGCAGTATAAAGCTTTCGAGATATATAAACCCTTATGTGTGTGTGTGTGTGTGTGTGAGAATCAGCGGCTCACACAGAGATGACCAGTCCATTAAGATTATCATCTCCATCCCCGACCGTGTATCTTAACATCACCACGATGCTGGTCCTCTGTCTGTCCGTGTAAATGGAGATTTAAATCTTCCAGCAGATATTCCAGAGCTATCCTTTTCCTCTAAATCATGTTACACTGTTTTAATTTTTTTTTTTTTCTTATCTGTCTGTCTGCCATCCTTATCTGTCGTTTGGTCTGTCTGCCAGCCTGTGTGTGTGTCCCTCCTGTCTGCAGATGACTAGATGACTGCAGACACATGGTCAGCCTGACAGCATTTGCGTATACGCACCTACAGTCGATCACTCCAGCAGACAGTCTGTGTGGGAGTTTGGAGACAGACATTTAAATGTTGAACATCTGTCTGTCAGTTTCTTTGTTGGTCCTGCGCAGCCTTGATTTCTGAAACTCTGTCTGTGATAAAAGTCCTGTATTAATAATACATAACATATAACATATAACATAATATCAATTGGAGTCGCACGTGGAAGTTCTTCCTACATGGCCAGTATTAAAGCGGTATTACTGCCTGATGCGCCTTTGCATACTGCTCAGAGGGGTCACACATTATGTGCACACATCCCAGTATGTCACTGGCTTACATCTAAATTAAAATATGCAGCACCACCAACAGCTTCAACAACGCAGCTTCATACCTCCCCAAACATTCAGCGCTTCAGATTTATTGCCATGCATTCATGGAACCAAACAATAGTTTTTCCACGGTTTCTATACATTGTAAGGTCAGGACACCTACTGAGATCGTATATCCCCAAGTTGTTTTTAAGCGAGCAGTACTAAATAAATGTTTTGAATGGTGCAAACCGTGGGTCCTGTCCACTGGAAGAGGTACGAAGGCAGTGCAAGTGAAATCCCCAACGGACACACAGACGTAGAGCAACATGAGAACCGAGAAAAACACCAAAATAGGACATGTGAAGTTTTCATTGGTAGATAGCCGTTATATTCTTATTGTGGAAAGTATTTTATCATTTTTTCCCATGTAATTCCATTTTGCAACACACACACACACACACACACACACACACACAGACACACTCCCCAGCAATGTTGATACTGGGCAGACTCCACCGTGTCTGGTGGAGTCGAGTGAAATCCGTCACTTCAGTCAGTTCGCCTCTCCTCCCTTCTTGCGAAACATATCCAAGTATGACTCGCTCCTTTTCTTTCGGTTACTTTACCTTATTCCCCCTTCGAGTCCTCCTCCCTTCTGTTCCTTGGAATTTATGGCCTAGTAGCCTAAACAAAGCAACACAACGTTTAGCCAACCCTCCCCCCTTCTCATGTTCCCCTTATTCCTCCTCTCTCCTCCTCTTCCTCCCCTTCTTTCCCCCTCTTCATCCCACCTCCTCTCCCTCGATTCTCCAGTTTCAGTGTTTCCCCCTCCAGAGACCCACAACAAAATCAAGGGTGGGATTTTGCGTTCCCAAATCCAGACTGAATGGGGTTGTATTACAGGGATTAAGTGCGAGGCTCTTGTTTAAGGTGGAAATTGTAATTGTTAAGGGATGTTATATAAACTGGGCAATATGGGAGTAACACGGGAAACAATCGGAACACAAGAACAATACCGTACTTTTATATAAGTTTGAGTTTAATTCAAAACGTACTTATTATGGCTGTACAGACTTTGTGAAGCTCTTAGTGACCTAAATCTACTCGTACTCTCACTGACCTGAGGTTAACCAACGAATCAGACAACAGTGTCGTGCTGTTATAACCATGAAAGAATAAATACACAAAATCAAACACCTCAATATCGTAACAAAAGTTAATTTACCTGTCAAACAAAACAAGGATGTTTCTGTAGGTTTTTATTTGATAGCTCAAAAACTAAAGAATAAATTCCTCTACAGTGTCACGCTGGCACAAAACATTCTCCCCTTTTGTCTGTACCTCTCCCCCTCCTGTATCACGTCAAGGTCTCCCCCCCTCCTGTATCACGTCAAGGTCTCTCCCTCTCTCCTTCTTCTTCTCAGTTCTATCTCTCACCCACTTTCTGGAATGCTTTTGTTAGTGTTTTCTCTCGGCTCTGTTTTCAATTCAGCCAGATTTACTTTGACTCACACTAACCCCCCCCCCCCCCCCCCCCACCCTCTGAATATAAGTCCGTAGAAGAAACTGTCTCTTTGTATTAAATGGCTAGGTTAACTGTCACTATGTCTATATTGGACCAAAGGTAAATAAAGTGTCTGTGTGTGTGTGTGTGTGTGTGTGTGTGTGTGTGTGTGTGTGTGTGTGTGTGTGTGTGTGTGAGCCAAGCGAGCTGTCTTGTTGGAGTAACGGTTAGCAGATACAGCTCTACCTCCCCATGACATAAACTGTCTCTTACACTCATCCTCACACACACACACAAACACACAAACACATGCACACGATACTACCTTAACACACAGCGTCGCTCTGTCTTGTAGGGTTAGTGCCTCACTACAAAGTGAGATATGTGAAGTTAAGTACAGGTTGGAAACAAAACTACTGCAGTCGGCTCTCTCCAATGACAATCTGTAGAAAACAGAATATAAGAATGAGACCCAGGTTGATCAATACTGCGAGTTCACATTGATGCTGTCAAAGGCGACACCAGTAGAAATGTGAGTTCACATAAGCAACAAATATTCGCCCGGTCTATCTAATGTAATACTTCAATAGAAGCTCTTACAACGGACACATTTCAAGGATGTTTTTTCCTTTTTGTCGGGAAGTGTAACTTTGTTGGATGAAAGCTAATGTGACTCTTTGGTTAAATGTTGCTTTGATTCAAGGTCAGTTTAATCGAGCCTTGAATTATCATTAGCTGTACTTAAGAGTTACCATTTAAGACCTGCAATTAAATTACTGATGTTGTCATCTGACAGTAGAAGCAGAAATATACATGCAATGACGTCCCTACTGGCTGCACTGAAACTATAAACAGTGTGGATGCAAACATTTTTGATTAACAGGGATTTAGATGTATGCCGTGGCTTCATTAAGTACCACTTTGTACGTGTTTTAACTTTGCCCTTGAGCAAAGCACGTAATCCAAGACTGCTGCAGCGGCCACCAGTAGAAACCTGTAGTTACAGTGGGACAGCTCCCAAGCGTGTAACCTTGTGAGCGTACAGCAGCATGGCTACAAACAACATGCCTGCTTTACATTACTGTTCCCTGGATAAATAGAGGGTAAAGTCAAGGCACTCTCCGTCTGTCGTTCGCTATCACACCTCCCCCTACACACACACACACACACACACACACGCCAGAGTCTCGCATACCGATGGATATAGTGAGAGAAAGTCAGCCACATGTGGTTTCGGTTAGCCACACTTTCCCCTAACACTGGCCCCAAACTAACCACTTCTACTTTACATGGTCAAGTACATGTGTATATCTCTCCCGTTCAGCGTATGCCGCTGTGTGTTTGATTGTAAATCTGCCTGTCTGTACATGTTGTGTGCATATTCAGTGTGTGTGTGTGTGTGTGTGCGTGGATGCATGTCCCAGCCCAAGGCAGAGTCGAGTAGAACAGTGAATCAAGGTTAGTGGTCCAAAGAGAGCAAGAGAGATTGAAGGAGGGAGGGGGACTTTAATCGAGGCAGCAGACGGGGGAGAGGGAGTGAAAGAGGAGAAGGAGAGCAGCTCTGGGTTTTTACTTCTCGCTCTGCGCGTGACATAAACATAATTATTTCATCATCACCGGTGATGATGTGGTGATGGCGAAGCTTCTCAGGGTGGACTTCATAAAACAGGCCGTGGACATGGCAGGGATTTTATTTCATGTAGGCTTATAGTGAAATAATCTGCTGTTAGAGGATCTTTTCCTGTTGCACTCCCTCCTCTATAGATCCGTGTGGATGCTCCTGGACTTGTGTGGCACAGTGGGGATGGGAAACAGTGATGCATTAAATGCCAAAGTAAATCTTACTTTATAAATATTTCTTTTTTTGCCCTTTACACAACATTATACTCAACGTTTACACACCGCTCGCCGAGCCAGCCATGAAGCACTGCTGCATTCCTCAGATAAGAGAGAGATTTACTTGATTCTTCCCGCGATTATACACTGACTCATAATGTGATAGATGGTCGCGCCACTCTTAATACAAACCACCTTGTATTGCACCAGTGTATACCCATAACCTGCGACCTCTTATGTGATCGTTTAAAGTTGGTGAAGAAGTTTATCCACTTCTCAATGTGAGAAATTGCCTCTCTTCTTTTGCTTTTTATTCTTTTCACCTGAAGCTCAAACAGGCCGAGAGGTAGTAAGGCTTTGTTTGTGACTGTTCTGTAAGTCAGTGGAGAGTTGAGCTTTCGTTGCCTCTGCTCTTAAATATAAGAAGCTATAAAAGTGTGACTTTGTGTGACCTTGAATTGTCTTCAGAACGTACATTTAATTAGGTCTGAGTGGTTCTGTCATTACAAACTCATGTTGTTTAGCTAAACGTTGTTGAAATCCACTCGACTTTCAAACTTTTTCAAAGATCCCAAATGGTCCAGGCTAAATATTTGGCGGTGATGTGTAAAACATGATGCGCAAGACATCTGGAATATTTCTATTTTGCATTTTAAGGGTTTAACTGGATCCTCCACTTTGTACAACGAATAAGTTTGTTCTATATTTAACGTTCGTACGATGAGTTTGAACCAAGCTGCTCAACATGTAGCTCTTTCTTCTGGGATTCATCAGAACATGAGTCACGTTAATAAGATCGCCGGGTTTTTCTTAGAATCACAGACAAATCCGCCACCAACACATCCTAGAATAGTGCAAAACCTCCGTCTACTTGTGAGAACAAATGAGGAAGCCAAAAGTTCTTCATAGTGACAGTGTGAACACCGACAGTTTTTATGTTTTCTTCACTCCCACTCTGTCCTGACTCCGTAAGTGAATTGTAAATCATTCTTCTTGGCTGCTGTGATATCAACAGCTACTTATCACGTGGCTTGGCTAGCTGAAATACTGATGTACATTTTTTGATTTCTTTCTAGAAATAAGAGTTAATGTCCTCTCTGTAAACCGTAGAAGTTGAAGTGTCCCCTACGCAAAGCAGAATTTAGTAAAGTAAAAGAGCAGGTTGAAGTAGCTGGCTTATATCCATGATAAGAAGCCATTTATATGTACGTTACGGCCCTGACCTCACCAGACTTGAACTCTAATCCTTTACAAAATTGAGGAGAATGAAATGGGAGTAAATTATAGAGAATAGAGGTGAGCTGCTAAAAGTCTGTGGCTGTTTGAAGTGTGATAAGCAACGATGCAAGAGCAGACTCGACCAGAGCAGACTGACACAACAAACACTTGCAGCTGCGCTCTCTCAATTCTTACCTCCTCCATATCTGCTGATAGCAGCAGAGGAGTGAGACAGAGGGACTGAGTGAAAGTTATGCTGGTTTGATAAGATGCAGAGCTCTCCGTGTCCTGATTTGGGTTAAATGTTCAAACATGCTCCCTGATACCATGCGGAGAAGGAACCGGGACGCATCGCCTTGTTTTGATAGTTAGCTTACACTCTGACCAACATTGGGAGGACAAACACACGCTGTTAACCCATTTTCACCCAGAGGGCAGAGACTTGAGAGATGGACCTTGTTCCTCGTTCTCGTGTACGTATGTGTGTTTACATTGCTAACTGACCTGGAATCCTGTGTGCTTGTCTTCAGGGGCCTGTTTCTGTTTTACATTCTTCAGCTTCTGGCAGGAGCTGAAGATTTAACCGGCGAGATGTCGTGGGCGAAGAAAATGACTTTAACAGAATGCCTTTCATCGTAATCGATTGATTCAGTCAGATTATAAATGGACAGAATTCAAAGCAACATAAAAAGGGTTGAAGAGTAACCTGCCTGACGACAGGGGTGTAGTTTTTCCTTAAAGGCCCCCGACACACCAAACCGATTATCGGTCATCCATCAATGTCGGGCCGCCAGTGAGCACTCGCAGTGAAAAGGAAACCCAAAGAGGCTTCACCTCATCTGATCGTTCATATACGCAGATATTTTTGGACGACATGTTCCATCTGCAATGAAGCGAAGTGGTGAGAAAGAGTGGCGCGAACACGGTCTGCAAACGCTGCTTTGTTTTAATGTGTGCATCATAACAACGGCTTGTATATTTGCACTCGTAGGTCTTCATGGTTTACCGTTCTGAATGCCACGCAGACTACCGCCGCCAGAGTTATTTGCTCAGAACGTACGTGCTAGTCGGCCCTTGGCTGTAGTCTTCGCGGTGCGTTCTAATGTGACTTTAAGGCCGAGACGCAGGCGACACAACGGTCTGCTCCGACACCGCCAGCTCGTCTGTTGGGTGTGTCTAGGCCTTATGTCGGAAAAATGACTTTCCCTTATACACAGCCATTCTTTGGTCTGTCCCATCAAACGTCCAGCAGCATCAGAAACAACTTGCCGAGACACAGACTGCCTTTAGATGTGTAATCAATCGCTATGAAAAAGATATTAATACATCCTCCTCTGCACGTCTCCTGTCTTTCTTTTCCTCCTGCCTGCTCTCTTTTCCTTCATGTTCTGTTGCTCATTACACCGATCACTCAACTTTCACTGACACGCACTAGTCACACCTCATTACTGACCGCACACACACACACAGTTCACACAGCATCACTGCTTAACGTGGCGAGGACGGATGTGGACGCTCACTAGTAGTATGTGAGAGAGCAACTGGCTGAGACATTTTAATGTTGTTTAGCTAACGGGGTGATATATATATTACTCCCTTGTTTTGAGGGCACAATAACATGAAACCATTGAATTCCACACATATGAACAAGTCTCCACAAAGATTTAAGTTTATATGTGATGTGGATGTGGGTGGGAGTAATGACGGGGGAGTCGTGGTGAGTAACACACTGGGTATGTTGATGCGTCAAGGCAGATACAGTAGATTTAGCTAGAAAGAGTGTGTGTGTGTGTGTGTGTGTGTGCGTTTCTGACAGGTAGTTAATTATACGATTGCATTTGTCCGTTCGTATATGTTTTCACACACGCACACTGACCACAGGCCTGACAGGCAGGTCTTAATTAGTTGCCTCGGCTACCAATGATGCGCCCTGACAGTAACTGCAGTGATGACAGAATCTCCTGCCTTGGAGCAGAGATGCATGCTGGGAGTGACACAGGGTCCACTCAGTCATCATGCTGTGTGTGTGTGTGTGGGTGTCTGTGTGTGATTTGGTGTAAAAGTTTGTCAGTCAGACAGTTACTTCCTTGTTAGTCAGTCAGTCAATTAGTCGGTGAGGAAGGGATTAACTGAGAGGCACACAAAAACACACGCGCACACTTTTCTGTGTGGTAAACAAAATGGAAATCGGAAATTGCTCCGTGATTTCCAATCTGTAAGTGTGAAGATGGAATGACTTCAATCACCACTTTTATTCTTCCATCTCTTCGTCACCTCCATCTCTAACCCTCTCACCATCAGCCCTCTTTTCCTTTATTCATCGCGGGAGGCAGAGAAGGAGCGAATATTATGAAACATGTAGATGGCATGTCACAACAGACCCGCAAAAAACACGGTCAGCTGTACCAAAAAAAAGACCCGATTTATGCAGGAATTATAAAACATGAAAACGTTCGCCGCTCTCCGAAATCACTTAACAAAACTGGAGTTGGAAGCCAAAAAGGGAGAAGCAACAAAATGAGTCACTTGTTGTGATCTCTGTTTTTTTACCACTACTTTAGTGCTGCAATTACTGCATTCATTATGCATTCAGTGTTTTGAATTGGCCTAAATGACAGACGAGAGACAAACAGAAGAGGAGAGACAATTGCTGCACTTTGACAGAGCAGAGGCCACCCTCATCTGATTCTGTGTGTGTGTGTGTGTGTGGGGGGGGTGTGTGGGGGTGTGTGGTTTGCTGGTAGTGAACTCAGAGATGAATCTAAATGGCCATCATTTCACCTTTCACCTCAGTTTATACACACACACACACACACACACACACACACACACACACACACACACACACACACACACACAAAGGGCTAGTTTACTGGATGAGGAATGGAGTGGTGAGTGGAGTGGTGAGGATATTAAGTGGAGTGTGTTTGTGTGTGGCAGTGAGAGAGTGTGTCTGTATGTTTGTGGTGTGTGTGTGTGAGTGTGTGTTGAGTTAGAGGTTGATCGGGGTCAACAGAAACAATTTGTCTCTGAGAGCTTTGCAGGATCCACTTCTTCACCCGTGTGATTCTGCTGACGAGTAGCACAACTGTACAATTATTATATTATTATAACTATACAGTAGGTATACGTTTTCATATTTCTAATTAGCTCAGCTCCAACTGTTTGGCGTTTGACCAATTAGTCGCCAATTAAGCAAAATCGTCTAAAGTTCCAGTTTCTTAAACTCTGAATATGTTAGTGTTCTCCGTCTTCTGTAATAGTAAACTAAGACCTAATGAGCAGTGTGAAGAAGTCCCTTTTGTGTTCTGGGAGATTGCAATGGGCATATTTCAATATTTTGTGACGTTAGAAACCAATAATGGATGATGAAAAGATAATTGCTAGTCATATCCCTTCTCCAGTGTGAGGGAGGAACTGTGTTAAATGAATAGAACATGTTCAAAATCAGATTTCTAAGATTAGAGGCTTTTTAAATCTTAAATTAAATGTCTGCACTGCTCTATGGACGGAAACTTCTATGTTGCACTTTTGGCCACTTCCCAGTCGGTGATGTAACAGCAGGTGTTTCCCATCTGCAATCAAAGGACACCTGCTTTGATGTGCAGGTGGATTACAATAACACGTCTGTGAATTAGTTGGTAACTGTTCAAATCAGTGCCACAGAAGAAGAAAGTTGGATTTAATCCAGAGAGCGAGATTAAAAGAACCTTGTAACAGCCACAATTTGTTGAATTTCTGCAGAATTACAGATCATATCATTCATATCAAGCATCTCCTGCTCATATGTTGCAGCTTTCAAAGTGAGAATACTGTATGTGGAGTAGCATGCAATCAGGGGAACTGCTGATTTGTGGTCACATGATGCTAGTGGGTGGAATCTGTGTGTCCATCTGGTATGACCCCCTGTTCAACTCCTCCAGCACTAATGCACATATGGACCGTACACACACACACACACACACACACACACACACACACACACACACACACACACTCAACATGCCCATCCCTCCAACCATCCTCCCCCCCTCCTTGATTTCTCTCCTCCTCCCTGCAGAGCCCGAGGACTCATCCAGGTGTCCCCTTCCCTCCTCCGGCTTCTTTTGTCTTTGCTTTCTCTTGTATCCATGTATCACAGTGGCATCAAACATTTTGGAAATGTTGCTCTTACGTTCAGGTTGTATTCTGTTCTTTGTTTTCCATAGCTCTAGTGATGGTCATTGAATGAGCTGGCTGGTTTAAATCTTTTGTTACAACACACCTACTTGCTTCAAGTTACTCATTTTGTCTGAAGGATGAAGGGCGGATTGAGGGTCAAGAAAAGAAATTAATCGGGGAATAAGGAATGAGAAAAAAATTAATAAGAACAGAACTGCAGTTCAAGTAGAAGAACTAAAGCGAAGGAGCCCAGAAGGGACGAAATATTAAAGGTAGGAAGAAATGGCAACACAAAAAAAAGACGGCAGAAGGAAGAGAATAAAGAAAAAGAAATGAAGAAGGACCAAAGGGAAGAAAGAAAGAAAGAAAGAAAGACTCGAGTTTTGTGCAGGAGTGCAGTTTCAGCTTCTATAAACCCAGGAGCTCTGAATACTGCTTATTAAGCAGGGGCCGCAAGTGTGTGTGTGTGTGTTAGTGTGTGTGTGTGTGTGTGTGACAGAGTGATATATTGAAACACACCTCTGTGGAACAGCTGCAATGATGAGACAGAGAGTAGGGAGTAAGAGGTGTCGTCTACCTTACACACACACACACACACACACGCACAGACACACACACACACACACATTCATGCATACAGACGAACAGAGCTGAGCCAAGTTCTTTATTGTATTACTGTGGCCAGCTTGTATCAGAGGCCGAGCGAGAGAGGGAAGGAGAGAGAGAGAGATGAATTTGTTGTGACTGCTCTGGTGGACTCAGCTTTTTAACACAGCACTTCTTCTTCTTTCTTTTTCCTGTTCTCTTTCCCGCTGGTCTTTTCTACCATCCACTGCTTTTTTATTCCCCCCACCCTCTTCTCTTCTCTCATTCCCCTCCCCCCCGACTCATCTGCGTGCATACTTATTATATTACACAGATAACGAGACCAATGACAAGAATCTAGAAAGACAGACGGAGTTAAAAAGTAAAGGGAAGGCTCTAAAATGAAAGCCAGAATTGGGGAAAAGAAACGCATAGAGAGGAAGAAAGGGAGAGAAATGGAACTGGACAGAAAGAAAGAAAGATTTAATAGATGAATCTGATTTATCTATAATGAAATCAGCTTCAGTCTGTATGGAGGAATGTGCTCCATTCAGTCGTTCTGCTGTTACAGACAGATTTACCCGTTTAATATTCTAAAGATCAGTGTGAGGAGATGTCGACCATCCGGGTGCTTAGGAGGTGCGGCGCCTAACTGGGCAGTTCTACTTTATATGCAAAGTTAACACTTCTTTACCATTTTAGACTCTGCTGACAGTGGAGAGATATTTGTCTTTTACAGGCTCTTAAAAATACTTTGTCCTTTCTCAAATTCACCCAAACAAGGTCAAAGTGTGGCCACTAAAACAACTACAGAGAGCGTGGAGAGTCATTTAGTTCTGATTGTCTTATAAATGTAATTTTCCTCCCATTTTATTGGTAAAAAAAATGAATTGAGAACATTTGACAGAATAATTGACATTGAAAATAATCATTATTTACTGTTTAAAGTAGACAACGCACATTATTTGCATGTGGTTTTGCATCGTTAACTATTGTCATTGTTACCGTACTGAACACACAGAACAACGACGTGTTCACATCGTGAATGAGGACAAAAACATAATCCTATTTTGGCCTAAATATAATGAACTGATGATAAAAACATTTCTATTTCTGGTTAAAATCTTCCACAAAAACAAGAATCTAAACCCTACGGGGTAAAATATGAATATTCCTCTCACCTCCCTCGACTATTGAAGAACTCTCTGCTTCACGATTCACAATGATCATGTGTGTTTGTGCGTCTGTGTCTTCTGGGTTCGTACTGAAAGAAGATGGGTGCATTCAATTGTCTGTTTGTTCACGCATCCATACATGAGTACTATGGCAAAAAGGCTTTTGCTGTTAGCAGTGTGTGTGTGTGTGTGTGTGTGTGTGTGTGTGTGCGTGTGTGTGTGTGTGTGTGTGTGTGTGTGTGTGTGTGTGTGTGTGTTCGTGTGGGCATGCTCTATCTCTCTTTCCACCTTTTATGTCCGTCCAGGCATGAAGCAATCCACTCCTCACACACATGCACGCGTACGCGCACACTGCCTCGGGCCAACACACACACAAACATCCAAATCCACACTCCACATTGCCCATGGCTAAATATTCGGTCCAAGGAAACTGTTTTTTACTCTTCAAGTTGTTTGTTTGAGTGGATTTTACACAACGCCCTTGGCATAACATCTCTCACACACACACACACACACACACACACACACACACACACACACACACACACACAGTTATGTGGAAACACACATGCACATTTTTAGGGCTGATTGTACGGACTTCTACTCCTGTGGGCATGGCATAATAACACACAAACACTCTCTCTCACACACACACACACACACACACACACACACACACACACAAACTCGTATACGTTTTCCGGTTGCATTTTCTCCTATTGAAGCAGCAGCCATGGTAAGAGGTGCTGTCCAAAACCAGCAGCCAGATCGGTCCAGCTCACCTGCCAGAACCACTATGCAGTCCACTTATTCTGCATGTGTTTGTGTGTGTTTGTTTTCTCAAATTGCATCTGTTGTTATGGCAGAAGTTTTTTTTACGGGAGCTTCTGTATGTTTTGCTGATGGACGTAGATTTGTTGTAAATCAAAGGATGGATTTTCAACAGACTGCTAGTTGATGCTTTTTGCTGTAATATCGTGCAGCGATTTGGGAAATTACAGTCCATCTCATGGGTTTTATGGAGTAAATGGGATTTGTTTAGTTGGAAAGGAAACAAAAACAAAAGAAATCCCAGTTTTAGGACAGAATGAGCTGGTAATGCTGGTTAAGTGGGAAACTGGGTTGATCTTCTCTTTCATCACGTCCATATTTCCTCTCTTTCCTTCTCCTCCTCTCCTCGTCCCTTTCTCCCTCCCTTCCCCCTCGCCTGCAGGACAGGAGGCAGAGAGGAGTGGACAGTTAAAGGAGATGATCTCTCCCTCTCCCTCTCCCTCTCCCTCTCCCTCTCCCTCTCCCTCTCAGCATTACAAAGCCCCTTGTCCACTTTGATTACTTACATTAACGTGAGCAAGAAAAAGACTGCGCTCTGGATTTGCCTTTGTGTGCACTATAGAAAAAGAGAGAGTGACGGGGTTAGTGTCTGTCTGTGAGTGTGTGTGTGTGTGTGTGTGTGTGTATGTGTGAGAATGTTCGGCCCAGACACAAGTCAACAACCAAACAGAGCAGTGATTGTTTGGGTTGTTGTATAACAACCAATGGTTTCCTTGTGCGACAAACCAGAGAGGAACCAGCATTTTCTGCCTGGCTGCCATGAGCGATGGCACTGACATGGATGGAGGAGGAGAAGTAAAGCAATAGAGTGTGTGTTTTGTGTGTGTGTGTTTAGTGTTTATGGTAGGAGGGATGAGTTATCAAGATGAGGAGAGATGGAGGAGGGATGGATAAAAAGATGGACATGGATAGATCGATGGGATAAGCGGCCAGTCTGTACTTGTTTTCCATTATCAAGGTTCCAAACTGTTCAAAGAACAAACACAAACAGCGTTAATTACTTGGCACACATCAAGGCTTACGTGCCTCAATGGAAGTGAGCGCTTGTGAATGTGTGTGCATGTATATGAAACAAAAGGAGGAGAGAGGAAAGGACATAAAAGACGATACTGTGGGAAAGTTTAAAAGACGGGGGGCAGCACTCACACACACACACACACACGGGTGGTCATAAACAGCTACTTTGATCACATTATTTATTTGTTGGAAAACATTTAGCAATACAACAATGTTAAAGAATGCACCACAGAGCTGGAAAGATGTCCCCCCCCCCCCCCCCAATGTCAAGTCACCTGGCACCGCTGTGGCCACGATTTCTCTCCAAGTCATCCGACTTTCATTCGTTTTTCCAATCACTCTACCTAACCACGTAGGAAATGAACATGCATGAAACATGATGTTCTCAACCGATTTATAGACAACAAACCAGTCATAGCCAAAAATACAGACGCGTTGTCACCGGAGATTTGCCCAATTTGTGGACGATCAAAGCCCAGTGTGCCAATCCAGGGCCACAAATCCACCTTATTGCCTGTTAACCTCTGTGTGTCCTGTCACTGTGTGTACGTACAGTGAAAACAAGCATGGATACAAGATTCAAAGTCTTGACCTTGGAAATAGAAAGTATGATCGTAAAGTGTTCCTCCCTAGTACGGCTGAATGATTTACATTTTTCTCAAAAAATGTATTAAAATTATGTTTTCTTAAGTCTGTAGAATACGATGTGTTGGCCGGGACATATTATGCCTTTTAACATATATTGTGCCTGCTGAGATTTCATTGTTCAGCCCTCCACCCCTGAACGTGTAGCATTGGCTTTGTGCAGCGTGGGCAGTGTTCGTGTCTGGGTCTCAGGTCATGGAAAGGGTGTGTGTGTACTTCAGCGATGCCCTCGTCCGTATCTCCTCCCGTGACGCTGACATTAAAGGCGTCTTAGTGTGAGTCCATGCCTGATAAAACAGGGTCTGATGCCCTCGAGCAATAGGCCACAGCCCCTCAAAATGCGCCCTCCCCATGAAATGGACATTTCATGGTCAGCTACACGGCCGACATCTTTGAAGAAATATTGTCTTTATCTTGCTTTTTCTTATCATTTCAGTACATTGTCTATTCAAGCGGTTCTGCGGTGGCAATCAGTCGGACACTTATGCTGAGTTTTGCATTCATACAGTGTAAAAATGCTCAAAGATTTTTACTTTGCATAGCTACATTACATGTATTGTTGCCAAGGCCAGGCAGGATCTTTGTATCTCTGAATATTTGTTTTTTTTTACTTACCAATTTAATAATAAAAAACCTCCTTTTGTATTTTTTTGACATTTTTCATTACCATTTCTAGAAAGCTGGCAGAGAGTCATTCATGCACTGCTGTCCCCAAATCAATGGTCCGGCTTTCTGTCAAGGTCGGGGAACATTTTCTGCTTACAGGAGACGGTGTTTGCTGTCAGTTGGAGTAAAAGGGATGATATCAGTACAGCACTGACGAGGTACAAGAACTAGTAACCGTGCAGGACTATCCCAGGTGGTCCCGAGAGTGCTGCGCGTTATCTGAAGAGTTTCCTTCTCGTTGCAGCTTCTCCAATGTGAGGAACTGCTGCTGATCATTGCAAACTGAATACTTAGACAAAACAAAACATTTTAAAAAGTGCCCCTGGGCTTTAAGTAATTGTGATGGACATTTTCACTTTTCTTTTGACAAAACAAAACAAAACTAGCAGATTAATCGATAATGAAAATAATTATAATTAGTTTGTAGAGTGGTTCTTTCTCTACAGCAGATCATTAAAGACAATAGGATGGTTGGCTAGAAACACATCACTAACAAACCAGGAAGCAATAACATTTACAGTTTGCATTCTAGTCACAGGGCGACAACATAGTGTTGTTTTTAATGCATGCAATGAGGATTTTCTGTTTTCTTTTAATACTAACATCAAGCCGGTCTCTGCTCTGACATCCAACGCCTCAAAGTGTTTCCTAAAGAAAGGCTGACAAGGTGTCATTGACCCAGAGTTCATGGTGTTCACTCACCGCCACTGACAAGTGCTCGCTACTCAACAACTGAAAGAAAAGCCACTGGTTAGTGTGTGAGTGTGTGTGTGTGTGTGTGTGTGTGTGTGTGTGTGTGTGTCTGTATATACAGGGATTCAAACCAGCAACCCTCCAGTCATGACCATTAAGCATCAAACTAGCCCAAATATTGACCTCAATAAGGGCAGAAAGAGATAAGGAAACAAAGAAAAGGGACACATTTAACAATTGTGTCTGGTGTTTAATTTCGTGTGTGTGTGTGTGTGTGTGTGTGCGTGCGCGTGCGTGTCTGTCTGTGAGAGCCTGAGGCAGTGCTCTGTAACCTGAATGACAGTCAGAAACCAGTTCGACTCATTTCCTGCTCAGAGCTTTGTCATTTAACAATGGACAGACAGACACACACACACACACACACACACACACACACACACACTCACCACTCCACTCCCCTGTAGGTGACTTGTCTCTCTCTCCCATGAGCCACTCCTTAGCTCCAAGACACACACACCCACACACACACTCATAAAAACACAAGAGTTGGTACAACTTGACTTTGGTGAATTATTGAAAAGTGAATTAATATCATTTGCTTGTTTTCTAAACAAAAATCTTAAATTTTCTATAGTACAGTACATGACTATAATGTTTCCCTGAAAACACACACACACACACACACGCACACACACACACACACACACACACACTACTTCCCTGGTATAAAGTGTAATAACAGCTGTCCTCGGGCCAGCTTACAGCTATCGTAAAGAGACGACAACTCCCAGAACTCATTTAACACACACACACACACACACACACACACACACACACACACACACACACACACACACACACACACACACACCATGAACCTGCAGGGAGGAGGAGTGGAGATCTCTGTAGCACTTATTTTGCCCTCTCTTTTCTCTCTCTCTCTCTTTCTGTCTCGCGTCTCTCTTTTTTCAGCCCCTAAGTGACGTTTGACCACATTTTACAGCTGAAGGTGACAACACACACACACTAACATTCATGCACACTCTGCAGTCTGTGCTCTCTCCAGTCTCCAGGCAAGTGTGTCTAATTGTGTGATTGTGACGGAGGGAGGGGAAAACAGAGCAATGAGAAAGGAGTGGAGTTGTAGTGCGTTCATATTCCTGCAGTTTCTCGTTTGTTAAGCTTTGAAGAATAAATGTTGTAATTAAAACACAAGGTGCTACACATTCTCATAACTAGTGTTTGATTACAACAATGGTATACTGAGTGAGGAAGACTCTTGCAACTTGAAATGTTCCTGCAGGAAAACTGTTAGTGCACAACTACGGTAAGCGCAGTGGGTCAAAGTTGAGCTCCAAAGTCAAGGCTTGAGTTTAATCATCAAATCATTCTGACTAATACGGGAGATCTGACGTCTTTTATAAGCAATGTTGACGTCTTAAATGTCAGCAATAACCTTAATGAGAGCAATGTTATTATTACCCCTGATAGGAATGAAGGCCACAACCAGGTTGCATTAAACAGAATCCCACTTTAATATACACATGCTGTTTGGAAGTAAACCCACTGACCGCTGTGCAAACATAGCAGTAAATACTATCTGATGTTATTTTACATTTGTACACACGCTCTTGGCACTTGCGACACACAGCTACGGTCTTTATTTACGCCTGTTATCCTTGTAGACATAGTTTTTTACCCTCAGCACAGCCACCATCCTGACAGGCCAACACAAATGTGTAATTTATGTTTAGCTCTGCAGACAGCCTCAGAAGTAGGTGCTTTGGTAGATGTCTGGTCTTCTAGCATGTTATTCCCACTAGTGTGTTATTGCCTTTGTTTGGGTCTCTGTGGTTTCCACCGCTGTGTAATGTGCTCATTTTCTGAGCTGGCAGTGAAAAGTAAACTTCCTCCAGGACAGTAAATGCTATCGTTAGGTATCTTTTGTTGTTCGACAGAACTGTGTCACAAGGCAGATAAAAGAGCTTTTTTGACATTATTTTTTCTATTTGGTTTCAGAAGTCCTAGAAACATTTTCCAATTGTTATTTTAGGCTCTTCTTTCTTCTTTGAAGTAGGATGTTTCAGAGGCTTTTTATAAATGTGTGTTTATTTGTTTGTCTTTCCTCTCTCTCCTCGTCTCTGTCGGCCTCTCCAGCATTAGTGCTGTTTCAGGTTGTTCTTTGTGTGTCAGTGTGGAGAACTGCTTTTTGTCCAACAGGCTGAACAACAGAAGTGCTTCTGCTGCACAAACGCAGGGTAGACTAAATCCGACCCGCCAGTCGGTCAGTCAGTAAATCAGTCAGCCAGCCTTTTTGAACCAGCTTGCTGGACAATTGGATAAATCAGCCAGGCAGTTCACTGTGTCACCAGCCTCTGTGCTGACTTGCTAAGCTAGCTGCTTCAGATTTACCCTGCTAATCGCTCCAGGGTGGGATTTCTTTCTTCTTCTAAAGTCACTCTGAAGTTTACTCCTCTTCTTTGACTCGCCCCTTCCTCTTCCCTCTCCTTCCCTTTTGTTTTCTGTACATTTTCCTCTTCCCTTCTCCATCTGGCTTTACTTACCGTGTGTGTGTGTGTGTGTGTGTGTGTGTGTGTGTGTGTGTTTTGAGTGTGTGCGCATGTCTGTGGGGGTTGGTGTTTAATGTGTGTTTGTTCTGCTCTTATCTCGTCCACACCAGACCTGCTTTCCAGTCCAAAACCTCAGCTGTGCCCCGATTGGCTCAGAAAACAAACTGCCTCCTGTCTGCTCTGTTATTGGCCTATTCAAATCCCCTACAATGGATTACGCATTATTTGATTGTATTCTCCTGGTAATTTATCAGTTAGTTATCAGGAGAACATGATGAATTGTTTAGTTTCACCGTGTAAAGAAGCTCGCTGGCATGTGGGTACATACAGGTGCGGGGGGCAGGGCAGCGGGGCTCGCTGCTCCGCCCAAATGCAGCCCACCAACCGCCGGCAATCATTCTGACCCCATTCTGTCCCGTATTGATCCCTTTACAGTCCAGGCCCCTTTTTGTGTAACTCAATGGGACTTGTCCTTCCAGCCTCATTCCCATGGTGTGTGTCTACGGCGCTGTATAGTAAAACCTGGAAGTGTTATTCATCTTGTCAGATCACTCACATGATGTTTCTATGCCCGGCAAAGAGACCTAGATTTTCCCCCTCTTTGAGTTGTAATATGGTTAAAGTTTTTACAGGCTGAGTGTTTGCAGAGAGTCAGCCAGTCAGCATTTCTGAGGTCAAGTGTGCGATGAAGGGTGGAGAGAAGGAGCCAGTTGAGACTTGTTGTTTGGGGATTTTTACTTAAAAGAACCAGCTGTGCTCTCAGTTCTTAACCGAGCTGAGTGCCGTCTAAGGGCTCAATAATTACTCCCCCCTGACTCATTCAGAATGACACACTGACATGGGATCTGATCGTGCGGATGGTTTATGGGTTGGTCTTTCGGTGACGTTGTAAGCTACCAATGTCTAGAGTCATCTTAAGACTTAATTGCTGCTCCATAAAACTATTCTGTCTGTTTCAGTTCAGGAAACTTGAGCTGTGAGGTTTGACAAAAAGCTCAAGTGTCAAATCACTATGTTTTATAGTGAATTGTTAAATCGGAATACACAGAGACAAACAAAGGGGTGGACAAGGGGGGGGACAGTAAACAGAGAAATGGGTGTGGGGCAAATGGGTGAACGGTTCAGGTTTCCTGAGAACACCTGAAATCTGACTCCCTCTGGGGCTTATGGGTGAACAGCGAGAAGGAGGAGGGGGGAGGGTGTAAAGGAGAAGTGAGGAGGATTTCCCAATTTTCTCTGTGAACGACGAGCTCGCCCCTCCGTCACCCCCACCTCTCCTCTCCTCTCCTGTCCTCTCTTCTCTCAGCCTTATCTTCCAGCCAGTCACTGAGTCAGTCTGCATGTGAAGTTGCTTTAAATGTCACCATTTGAATAGAAACAGAGATTGAGAGATAGACGTAAGAGGGGGAGAGAAAACGCAGGAGAGAGGTGAATGTCATAAAGATAGCGTCTACGAAAGGTTTAGACCCCTGCTAACAGTGCTAACAGCTATCTCATGAGACACACACACACACACACACACACACACACACACACACACACACACACACAGAATACTGATTATAGCTCAGACAAAGATAGAAATATAGAAGGATAAGGGAAAAGGAGATCTTCCCATAGAGGTGTGATTTTAGGGTTAAGGTGTCATGTTGACTGTCAACAGGTCGTTAAGGATGTTTAATTAGTCACTAACATGAGGAATTTAGAGCTACATAATATAGCATTAGTGCTGATGCAGTTGATTAATAGATTAGAAGACAAACATGTAGAATTCTTCTTTTCAATTGCAACCAAAACTCCCTTTAAAAACACAAGGTTTTGCTGTTATTCTCTGTTTTAAGTCACATTAAACTGCATTTTGTGGTGGAAATATTCAATTTGAATGAATAAAAGACAATGAATTCACAAAGATTTTAACCTCATTCATACCAAATCAGCTGTTGTCTGCAGGAACCGACTGGGAAACATTGAAACAGAATCAACTCTTGGAGAAACACAACCCGACGTCATGGCCAATCGTTTAACCGTCAATTAATGGGCCATTTAAGTGACACTCCCACAACCCTGCGCTAATCCCTGCAACGCTTGATTTGGTCTGAATGCAGCCTTAATGACAAGCTTGGCATTTAGATCCAAATACTCTCCCAAAAAAAAAATGAAAACGGAGCGGATGAAGCATCAAAAGACAGTTCCTCACAGCTCATTGTGTTGTGTGACAGTGATACTGGGATGGCAGGTCATTAGTAAGTCGTTCACACCTCATTGTCTGCCGATGGTGCTTTTTTTGTTTGTGGTTGTCCAAGCAGAGATGTGTTATCAGGCACTACATTCAACTTCCTTTGTATTGAACCGTAGCAGTGAGAGCCTCATTCAACAGCAGACGTCTATGCAGTCACAATTTTTTACAAAGAAAGCACTCGAAGTACAGTGAGTGGGCTATTTACTGGCAACAGCGTTTTTAAAGAGTCAGTCAAGAAGTATCCGCTTATTGTTAAAAACGTACCTTTCCCAGACAGGTTGGGCCAATGAAATGCCAACATGCAGGGATAGAGGTCAGGGCTAGCCTTTCACCAGAGAGCCGGTACAACCAAATCATCAGTTTGTGGAAAAATAATGCAGTGCTGGAAAACTGCTTGAGTTTGAATTTGAATTGAAAAGCGGCGTTAACCCCAAGAGAGGAGCGGGGTGAGGGGAGAAGATAGTCAGGGATGGGAGGACAGAAAGGCTCCTCACAGAAGGAAAAACACACATTTCTGTTTTACTGTTACTGTCAATGGAAAGTCCTGAATCAGCTGAACACACACACACACACACACACACACACACACACACACACACACACACACACACACACACACACACACACACACACACACACACGTCTCAGATTCAATTACAGCATTGTGAGATGAAGGAGAAATTCTTCAGCCTTCAGCACTTCCAATTAAACCACCGCTCTGAGTGTGTGTACGTGCACACACGAGTGTCACTTTGTGTGTGTTGCTGTTTAAGTCGTGTGTGTGTGTGATTGCGCGTGCCTGTGTGTATGTTTAACAGGCGAGGTGTGTGTATATGGGTCTTGGCTTTGATGGCGTCGCGCTGTGCTGCAAGGGCCACTGAAGCGTGACGAGTGTGTGTGTGTGTGTGTGTGTGTGTGTGTGTGTGTGTGTGTGTGTGTGTGTGTGTGTGTGTGCGTGTGTCAGCCTCTCTGATGTCACCTTGTATCATTTCAGGCTAATTTCACCTATTCTCAGAGAGGGAGAGAGAGAACAAAAAAGTAGAGACGACACAGTGAAAGTAAATGATAAGGTACAACTTTATTAGTGTCCTTGAGACGGTAAGGGCCACTCGTACACACACACACACACACACACACACACACACACACACACACACACACACACACACAGATTAGAAACAACAAACAGAAACAGTAGTACAGAATATAATACACCACATTACAGGCTAATGTCAAGAGTGCATTATAAAAGGACAGTGTATGATAAAAGAAAGTGATACTATGCCATTATGTCTGCTTGACTTGACCTTTTTTAAGCCGCCTTCATGCGTTTGAGACACAAACTAAGCCCGTAGCAGTGATTCACTTTTAGAAAATGTCCCACAAAGCCAAATATGATCAGAAATGTGGGTCAGCAAACGTAATTACTAACTGGACTCGACCACATGTTTAATGATTTGGAGGGAAAGTGTATTACTAGTGGTTGGAATTGGAATTTAATGATGTAAATGTAATTATTGGGCTTGGAAATTATTTCCGTTTGCAAAATGGATCTCCTCCCCTCTCCTCTCCTCTCCTCTCCTCTCCTCTCCTCTCCTCCCTCTCCTCCCTCTCCTCCCCTCTCCTCTCCTCTCATCTCCTCTCCTCTCCTCTCCTCTCATGTCCTCTCCTCTCCTCTCTCTCTCCTCTCCTCTCCTCTCCTCTCCTCTCCTCTCCTCTCCTCTCCTCTCCTCTCTCTCCTGTCTCTCCTCTCCTTTCTTCTCCTCTTCCCTCCCTCCCTCTCCTCTCCTCTCTCTCCTCTCTCCTCTCTCCTCTCCTCTCTTCTCCTCCCTCTTCTCTCCTCTCCTCTCTTCTCCTCCCTCTTCTCTTCTCTCCTCTCCTCTCCTCTCCTCTCCTCTCCTCTCCTCTCCTCTTCTCTCCTCTCCTCTCCTCTCCTCTCCTCTCATCTCTCCTCTCTCTCCTGTCTCTCCTCTCCTTTCTTCTCCCCTCCCCTCTCCTCTCCTCTCCTCTCCTCTCCTCTCCTCTTCTCTCCTCCCCTCTCCTCTCCCCTCCTCTCCTCGTTGTGTAATTTGTGTCCTCACTGAACTTATTATTAATGCAGTGAAAGTTAGAGAGACTTAAGTAGAAACAAAAGACAAAAAGAAACTGAAACAAAATAAAAAACATTATGCATGTTTACAGTAATATAAAAAGTTAATCAAAAGGCTTAGAGTGATCTCCCAATAAATTTCCCTATTTCATTTTCTGCCAGTCTGTTTCTCCTCCCGGCTCTCCCTGCTCTCCCCTTCGCACCCTGCTCTCCCTTCTCTCCCTTCTCTCCCTGCTCTCCCTTCTCTCCCTTCTCTCCCTTCTCTCCCTTCTCTCCCTGCTTTCCCTTCTCTCCCTTCTCTCCCTTCTCTCCCTTCTCTCCCTTCTCTCCCTTCTCTCCCTGCTCTCCCTTCTCTCCCTTCTCTCCCTGCTTTCCCTTCTCTCCCTGCTCTCCCTTCTCTCCCTTCTCTCCCTGCTCTCCCTTCTCTCCCTTCTCTCCCTGCTCTCCCTGCTCTCCCTTCTCTCCCTGCTCTCCCTGCTCTCCCTTTCTTTGTATTCTCTCCTTCTGTTTCACCCTTTCACTCGTCCTGTCTTATCTGCTCTCGGGTGATAACATCTCTGCCTGCAGACTGAAACAGAGCTCTGCTGATAAATATTAGACACAGTCAGAAAGAGAGAGAGTATGTACTGTACGTACATTAGAGAGAAAATGTGTATTTTTTAGTCTGCAGGGGAGCGAGATATGGTTTGTTCTTCAGATTCCTGAGCAGATTCATGATGTTCGGCCTCGCCTTGTGATCAGGGACAAGACGTGACGATGTTACGTTCATCTGATTAGCTCAAATATGTCGTACAGTGTAAAACATCAGACAGGAATTCAGTGGAATCAACTTAATGTGTTATTGTTAACTTAGCTTATAATATAAGTTAATTTAGCTTGTTTAAACACGAGTTCTTCTAACTCGAAGTCTTTTCATTTACAACGTTGAGTTGAATAAACAGGATCAGCATGTTAGCAGACCTCCCAGCATGCATTGTTTGAGAGTCAAAACTCTCCAGAGACCCTTTTTTTTTTTGTAGTTCAAAGAAAACACATGATGGAAACTCGCCGTGCGTCTTGAATACACATCGAGATAAGTCACGGTTGTTTGTGGCAATGAAAACAATGATAATCATGGTGAAGGTTAGTAATGTATCCAGACGCACTTTAAACGTCTTTCAAGTTCTGTTAACTTAACTCGGTTTGTTTTGCGTTTTCAAATGTCAAAAGACAACTTTGAACAAATTTGTAAGTCAGCAAAAAAAAAACATGCGATTTTTAAATTGCACCACCTTAAAAATGATTTACAGTGAATGGGACGGGTAGAAAGGACGTGCAGTGGAAACGGGAAAAAGTTCCCTTGAATGCCGATAAAAGTTGTGCTGACATGATCTCGAGTAAATGACCTTGTACCTCTTTTATACCTCACATATCTGCATATCTTGCATGCAGAACTTACCGTATGTCTGTCCGGATTGGATGCCTGGAAGTGTAGTTCATTAGCAGATGTAATATTCAATAGCTCTGAAGACCCAACATGTTGTCTTGCACATGAGATGAAGTCAAAGCTTTTCCAAAACAGTGCGAGCTTGCAGTGTGAAGCCAGTTGTAACAGCTGAGGCAATATAAAGTTGTTTATTTTGAGTGATTGTACAAGAACAAGGCCACTGAGTACATTCCTCACAACATCAGAGAATCACATCAAAGTGTTTCTCACAAGGGCACAACGGTTGACCTCCCATTCCTACATTTAATAATCAGCAGCCATCTCTTCGTTATAATGAAGTTTCTTTGTCATAACAGATTATCTGGAATTGTCTAGAGAAAGTGAAAAAGAAAGCACCTCAGACCTTCATTTGATTTAAGCGTGTCCAAGGGACTTCTATCTGAGCAGACTATAGCTGTTACATCTGATTTAATACTGCCTGTTCTGCAGATCGGTCAGATCACGTCGGAGAATAAAGGAACGCTAAACAAACTAGCTTTTGTTACACATTCCTGCTGTGTTGCCAATTAATAATCTTGATCTAAGCTAATAACCCAGGAATGAACGTGGTCTCCCCCCCCCCCCCCCCCCTGGGGACTGTGTGCACTCGTGTCTCCCAACAGTTTGAGTCAAAGCACTTTTCTTTGACTCGCCTGCTGGAGGTGGAGGTCAATGCAAATCACCGTAAAATGAGTCTGAGTGACAGTGGCAGATGTTGTGTCTGATGCCTTTCAACAATCTTTTCGAGAAGACTGTGGCTGTGTGTGTGTGTGTGTGTGTGTGTGTGTGTGTGTGTGTGTCGCGCTCCTCTCTCTGCCCTTGAGCCTTTATCAAGTCCTTCTAATTATTTTATGATGCAAATGAGTCGCCATTATTTCATTAGCGAGGCAGCCAATCACAGAAGCTGATTAGGAGGTGATTAGCATGCAGTCGGTTTCTCTCTCTCTCTCTCTCTCTCTCTCTCTCTCTCTCTCTCTCTCTCTCTCTCTCTCTCTCTCTCTCTCTCGGTGTCCTTGTGAATGGAGAGGAGGGTGGGCGATAATGTCCCATCTGGACTCACACTCTGCATATAGTTGGAAAAATGTTGTCAGGATTTGTTGTACAATAGACAAATACAAACACATGCAGACAGAAACCGTACAAATACACATTTACACACTGTATTTCTGGAACATGTTTATAATCTATATATTTTCAACAACAGTGGATCAGATGACGATGTGTAATGTTAAAGAGGTTGGTTGTAATGATGATTACTCCACTCTGCAGAGCTTTTACTCTTTCAGCTCATTGTTTTTTGGTGTCACGGCTTCAATTGAACTCTCCAGCTTCACTCACGGTGTTGTTTCCGGCCTCAGTAAACAGCTGTTTTCAGCCAGAAAGCTCTAAAAACCCGCAGTGTGCTACAGGCCCAGCACCAAACAGCCTAGCTGGTGAACACAGGGGAGCATTTAGCAGCTAAAGAGCTAAAAGCAGCGTTAATATTGTACTTACACAAAACAGGATTTCAGATGAATGCTCTGTCTGCAGGATGTTTGAACAGGAAACTGTTATGACACAAAGTTGTCATATAAACTTGAAAAAGGTGACAATATGTCAGTGTTGTGTTTAGAGCTTCTGCTGTCCCCAAGAAGCTTAAGAAAATCTGTTATTGCACAAAGTATTATATTGCACGATCGATAGATTGATGGATAGATTTGAACTTTACACAACATTTGGGAAAGACGTGGCTTTCTTATTTTTCCCCCCAGCAGAGATAAAATAATAGTTCAAGGTCTGGACTTCTCATTATTGGCAATAACGATTAACTGTCAGATGTGTGTGTGTGTGTGTGTGTGTGTGTGTGTGTGTGTGTGTGTGTGCATGTGTGTGTGTGTGTGTGTGTGTGTGTGTGTGTGTGTGTGTGTGTGTGTGTGTGTGTGCATGTGTGTGTGTGTGTGTGTGTGTTGGTTTAAGTTGGTTTAAGTTGGCAGGACATTGAGGAAAGGGAGAAGTGTCAGCTGAGAACGTGGGCGAGATAGCGTGACGTTTGTATGTGTGTGCAGACCGTTTCTCACACACACACACACACACACACACACACACACACACACACACATATGGACACACAGCTACTTTTGTTGAGTATGTTTGCAACTGAAAGCAGTGAGAAATTCTATCGGAGGTGTGCAGACGAGAAAAAAAAAAAGAATGCTTTAGGATTAACTGTGTAAAGTGGACATTTTAAACAAGGACATGTTTTTCTTCGCCGCTGAGCCAAGGCAAAATACCTCTTGGACGACGGCACTACATCAGAGCCGGGCGCGTTCGTGTACATAGTTAAAAGCCCACAGATCACAATGCTTTTTTAAACACGCTGGGTTTAAATCCAATTTCTCTGTATGCTACTTTCAGAAGCAGAGATTCCAGAACAAAAGCTTTGGATCTGAATATGGCTTCTGTATGGATGATGTAGTTTGGCGAGGTTAAAGCGAGGCCAAACAAATGCTGTTACATGTAAACCAAGGCTAAGTACTTCTTCAATGCCTAAACTATGGTCTAACAGTTTATCACTTCATCAAACACACACCAAACTTCTTCCGCTTTACAAATAATACTCACTAGTGTTACCTCTAGCGGCGCAATTAATACATTATTTACCCTTTATTCAAAACATCTTACATACGACTGATGACGTGAAATTCACCTCCCATCTAGTGGGTTTGTATTTTCATTAGTCTGACACTTTTAAAAGCCCACCACCCGTTCAGGCCCAGCGTCACAGTCAGCTGCCGTGCTTCTGAGCCCCACATAATGCATCGTGTTAACGTGCACATTAGCAATCAAAGCTAATGCTGGAGACGTGCGTCACAAACGCTCGTCTCGTCTCATCATAGATCATAATTAAACAATCACGTTTTAAATATTCCAACCTTGCTAATTAAACTTGAACAGTATATTTACCGAGTGTCTTTTGGGAATAAAGATACAAAGAACCTTATAGTGCTGCTGTGCATGTGCTCATTTTCCCACAACCTACTACTTTCTTTACTAAGAAAGTGGAAAACGTACTTTTCTGTCCATAACAAAAGGTAGTATTTTCCACCATAGCTGCATAACATGCACAAGGTTACCCATACCTACGCTTGTCCTCACTTATGACTCAGTATATTCTCATACACATCCACATACACCCATGCAGAGAGAGCGCTACCTGACGGCAAGAGTAAACTGACACTGTGGGAGACAGGAAATCACACACACACACATACTGCAGCATTTGTTAGACATCAGTTGAATTACATTCTGTACATCCAAGCTGAGTTTATAATAGAAACGTTTGGAGTAGGAAAGATGTGTGTTGTCGTGCTGTACTGCGTGCCCTCTACATGTCCCAGCATTTTTTCGCATTATGACTGGAGGTAACTTGCTGTGACAAAGACTTAATTGAATTGAATTGGAGTTGCACGACGAGAGGCTGGTTTAAAGAATGACGCCGAGAGGAATGCGATCCAGTGCATCTCTGAGGCTGTGAGTCACAGGCAGCCATACAGCCGGCAGCCGAAGACAGCCGCTTAGTTTGATGTTAACTTGTTTCTCCTCCGGCGGCGGCTGTCACCTCTTGGTATCCCTCTGTAGCAGGAGCTCAGATCAGTGGGGTATCTGAGGGCCTGTCGTTTTGCTCTCCATCACAGCCGCCGCAGCTCGCTCTAGGACACAGGTAGCAAAGCTGCAGTGCAAACTGAATGCGTGGAGATTTATGTTGCTGGCAGTGCTGGTTAATGACAGTGCTTCATGGTGGCTTGCTCTCATATACCTTCTTTTTTTTTTAGAGGTCTCTCAGCGGTTGTGGTTGTAGTGTAAACATGCCTTCTGTGTATCTTAGTGTTGAGCTTTGATTTGATTTCAACATTTTCTTGCAGAAAGATTTGACGACATAAAATAACTTTTAGCATCAGGACTGTGAGTGTCTCATCTTTTACTTTGTTAAATGTTCCTTCAGACATGCAGCTTCCTAAAGGTTCGAACTGGGCTTTATTATAGAGCTGGGCAATAACTCACTTTAATATTGATATTGTGACAAACGATTCATTATCGTCTTGGGTTTAGTTATTTTAATTAGAGCTGAAACGATTAGTTACTGCTGTGTACTATATGTACTATGTCAGAGTACTATTTCATGATATATATTAAAGCTGCACAGATTAATCGATTAGTTGTCAACTGTTGAATTAATCATCATCAATTGAAGTCAGTGGACAGACGTCGTCTTGGACACTGATCGACATTATTAACCATTTTCTGACATTGACAACAACTGAGAAAATAATCTACAAATTAATCGACATTGAAAATAATTGTATTATATATAATATATATATATATAATAATATGTATAATATAATAATATATATAATATAATATATATATATAAATATATATATAATATATAATATATATATTATATATATATATATATATATTATAACTTCTATATATAATATACTCTCTCTCTCTCTCTCCTATCTCTCTCTCCTCTCTCTCTCTCTCTCTCTCTCTCTCTCCTCTCTCTCTCTCTCTTCTCTCTCTCTCTCTCTCTTCTCTCTCTTCTCTCTCTCTCTCTTCTCTCTTTTTTATCTCCTTTTTTTTTTTTTTTTCTCTATCTTTTTCCCTCCCCCCTCTCTCTCTCTTCTCTCTCTTTTCTCCTCTATCTATCTCTCTCTCTCTCTTCTCTCTCTCCTCTCTCTATCTCTCTCTATCTCTCTCTTCTCTCTTCTCTCTCTTCTCACTTCCATAAAACTATATATGGAAGACTTTGGACAATGACAAAAAGGGCAAAGATGACACACATCTCACTACCAGTGACTTGAATCAGATGGCTCGGTGGCTTTTCTTAGCCATATCTCTCCGAGCCATTTTATTAACACAAGCCGTGCAACACTCTTGGGTCAATGAATCAGATCGCTGGCAGGAGCCAGAATGTTATTTCTATCAGCAATATTGTCATTACAAGCCACATATCATTTCAAGTTGATTGTTCCAGCTAGCCGTCGGGGACAAGCGGCGTCTCTCTGTATTAGAGCGATTTCCCGTTTGGGCCGGGCCACAGGCGGCCAGCTCACACATGGTTGTCCAGAGGCTGCGGGCGATGGGCTCAGATGATCCGCTGAAGGCCATGATGGTTGAGTCAGACGTGGTCCTGACGGGCCTTGAGTGATGACTGTTGGAGCTCAGACTCCTGGTGCTTTGTTAATGAGCTGAGACACGCACAGAAACACAACATACAGGAAATGATCATAAAAGTTTTACTGGGTAAAACCAGGGAGGGGTTCATATTGCATCACTAATAATTAGATTTAGTTCATCCCGTCATTAATCACTGATGCTATGAGGTGAACTAAATGTGATTGTGTTTCTCTTTGCAGGGAGCTGCATGTTTGATGAGGGCTTCACTCCGTGTGACTACCAGCAAGATCCCTACGATGACTTTGACTGGACGCACATCAACACCCAGGAAGTGCCGTACGTCTCGCCAGGGCCTGCCACAAGGTGAGGCTTGCTTTCTATTCTACTTTTATTTGTATTGTATTTGTACTTTTACTTAAGTGAAGGATCTGAGTACTTCTTTCACATCTTACTTCTTGTCCTCGTCCCATCCACATGTCCTCCCTCTCTCCTCTTTTCTAAGACACCCTCTCCTCTTTAATCAGTTGTGGGTTTTTTTTTCTTTCTCTGTGGTGATGATGAAGGGGAAATTAAATCTTTCTGCCTCAGGGCTGAGGGTCTAATTAACCGAATATGAGGTCATTAATCAACGGCAGCGAACAGGGAAGGTTGCCTACATTACAATCTTAAAACAAAATGTTATAACAATAACCAGCAGTGCAATGTTTGGATACTAACTGACATTGCAAAATGAAAACCAGAGTTAGAAGAATGTTGCTGTATGAACAATGACCGCAGTTCAAATGTAACAACCACAAACATGCTTGAGTTTGTTCATATATTTTGTCTCGGCCTCTGTCTTCCCTTTAGTCTCTTCCTTACTCCTCTCCTCTTCTTTCCTTTTCTCTCCTCTCCTCTCCTTTCCTCTTCCATAGTTTCCTTAACTCTCCTCTCTTTCCCTTTCCTCTCCTCTTGTCTCACCTTCTTTCCTCTCCTGTCCTCAAGTCTCCTTTTGTCTCCTTTCCTTTCCTCTCCTCTCTTTTCCTCTTCCACAGTTTCCTTTCCTATCCTTGTCTCCTCTCCTTTCCTCTCCTCTCCTTTCTTCTTGTCTGCACTTGCAGTTCATATCTCCTTTCTTCTTCTTTTGTCTCCTTTCACCTCCAGTCCACTCCTCTCCTTTCCTCTCTTCTAGTCTCTTTTTTTCTTGTCTGCACTTGCAGTTCATATCTCCTTTCCTCTTCTTTTGTCTCTTTTCACCTCCAGTCCACTCACCTTCTTTCCTCTGCTGTCCTCTAGTCTCCTTTTGTCTCCTTTCCTTTCCTTTCCTCTCCTCTCTTTTCCTCTTCCATAGTTTCCTTTCCTCTCCTCTTGTCTCATCTCCTTTCCTCTCCTCTCCTTTCTTCTTGTCTGCACTTGCAGTTCATATCTCATTTCCTCTTCTTTTGTCTCCTCTTGTCTCCTTTCACCTTCAGTCCACTCATCTCCTTTCCTCTCCTATTATTTCCTTTCACATTCGGTCCACTCCTCTCCTTTCCTCTTCTTTTGTCTCCTTTTACCTTCAATCCACTCACCTTCTTTCCTCTGCTGTCCTCTAGTCTTCTTTTGTCTCCTTTCCTTTCCCCTCTCCTCTTGTCTCACCTTCTTTCCTGTCCTCTAGTCTCCTCTTGTCTCCTTTCCTCTCCTATGGTCTCGTCTCGTCTCCTCCTCTGTTGTGGGAGATTATGATTTTGTTACCATGACAATGTTATGCCGTTATTTATCTCTCATGCTTATCATCATGACAACCCAGCCTCGCTGACATTTAGAGAAAGGTTCGGTTCAACACCAGCTCTTTACGATTTTCACACAAACTCACACATTTCCTCCCAAAAGGTGTGTGTGTGTGTGTGTGTGTGTGTGTGTGTGTGTGTGTGTGTGTGTGTGTGTGTGTGTGTGCCTGTTGTCTGGTGCAAGTGGTCTTGCATATATTTACTGTAAGCCACAACACAAGATAGGGGAGTCTAGCATTTAGTAATATTGATACCAAGTGGTGTCACTATGCAGAGAGGGCAGAGTTGGCAGTTTGAAGAGGTTACATACCTTACCCACGAGCGCAAAAGTAATGCCTTGAATTAACATAGCATTAACTCCTGCAGAAGCTAGTGGGATGAGCAGGGGCACGTGGAAGGCAGGGCAGGTTAATGGTTTGGAGATGTTGGTTCAGAGCGTTGCCTCAAGCTACGGGTGCATGAACTGACATTTGATGTGTTAATAATGCCAGCAGGGTGTGGGACAGCAGGGCTGTGGATGGAAAGCGAGGTTGCTGGAGGGGATTACAGATACAGCACTTGGCTAGGTTTTGTATTTGGAAGAAGTAGCAGGGAACGGGGTGAGGGGTTGAGTTGGTAGCTTAAATGCCTTGCCCAGGGAAACATTGGTAATGCCTATTATTAGAATTGTTGTTTTGTCAGGCAATCCGAGCCACCAGTCATTTGGAAGTACTCAGGTCTGGCAGTCTCCCTGAGGGCAGGGCATGATTAAGAGTAAACCAATTGGGCTTTTGACCCCTTAAAACAAAGGGATACCTACTCTCTTTGTGTCGGCAGGGTTGTTAAAAGTATACGGCACCTCAACGATCTTTGGGAGTGACTTTATTTAACTGATTTGAAGTTCAGAGGGGGTTATGTGTCGTCAAAGGCATTTCACAGAATAAAAGGAGACATCTTAGAGCTTCGTTTAGAGTCATTGGATAGTTCAGCTAACAATTATACTCTTATACTCTTATAACCCACATTGGTTTGTCCCAATTGCCAATCACCGTTTGTGCTTAAGGCAGTATTGAGTGTGGAGGGATGGTTTGGCAGTTTTTGTAATAGAGCTAAAACTATTCTGTGTAATCTCTTTGGGGGTTGATGTTGGCACTAGCCACCATGGCACGGTCTAGATGCTACGCTGGCACCGCGTGTTGTGCCAGTTGAAGATTCATGGGCTGGGGCTCTGGGGCTCAGTGGACTAAAGCAGATACTCTTGACTCATAATGTAGTCAGCCAGTACCACTCTAAACCTATTTGGCATGCAATTCTGTCCATGTCTCTCCTCTTGTTTTCCACAGTGTACTGTCTAATAAGGGAGGAGAAACAAAAAGACATTAAGACGGCAGACCAGAGCTGGTCTCTTGTCCACTGGATGTTTTAATAATAACGAGTGGAGCAACACAAACTACGCAGCCTTCAAATCGCCATTAAATCAAACCTCTCTTGACAGAATCTCTGCAAAATCTGAACATTAACCTTCACAAAAGTAATATCTTCTTCATTGGATTCTCCATTATTCCCCAAAATCTTTGTTAAAATTAAATTGTAGATTTATTATTTATTCATAGAGCACTAGATATGAAACAATCAGTTAATTGATCAAGTACTACATTGACAGAAGATTCAAAAATAACTTTTCAAGCCAAAACAATCCCTGATTTCAGCTTCTCTCATGTGGTGATTTAATATCTTTATGTTTGGGACTGTTGGTCGGACAGAACAAGACACGTAAAGACGTCACACGAGCCCAAAGAAATAGTCAAGAGAATAATCTGCGGATTAACCGATACTCAAAATAATTTAAAGCACATTTTAAAGCAACAAATATTGGTGAAAGTGCTTTTTCATGAGCAATCAGAAGATCTCAGATTGCACAGCGGCAAGTTTTAGAACCTACATTAAAAAAAGACAGATCTTAAAAGTTTATAGAAATACCAGTGCAATGGAAAGATTGAATAGTGAGGGAGAAGATGGTCCACAGTCTGGAAGCAACAATGGAAAATACTTCATCACCCTTTGAGTTTTAACTGGGAACATGTGACGAGCAGCAGGGCTTTGAAAACAAATGAAACGATCTTCAAATCTGTTCCATATTTGACATTAAATGGTGAGTCTTGTTTCTTTGTTGTGGACGAGCTGCATGTTTTTAACCCATGCCACTAGTTTGTTTTGTGTTCTACCAAGAGGTTGTCAGCTTTTCTGTATCCCACTTACTATGGGTTGGTACCATAAGATGCTGAAAGTTAAACTCTTCCCATTAGCTGTTATCCCAAACGCAGAGAATACTCTATCTGCCACGTCGACGCCGCCACCGCTGCTGCTGCTGCTGCTGCTGCTGCTGCTGCTGCTGCTGCTGCTGCTGCTGCTGCTGTTGTTGTTGTTATGTGACATATCTAGGTCTTAAGGCTGTCTCAGGGGTATTTTTAGCTTCATCGTTATATTGTGCCGTCATTCTATTAGCGGCCATTTTAGACTTTGGCAGTTCAAAGACATCAGCCATTTTATAAACTGGCAGACTTCAGGTGTCAGATGTTCTTGGCATCACATGGTCTGCTTTCTTAGCATGTGTGTTGTGTCAGTTTCACGTACAATCAGTCTTTTATTATAAAGCAGATTTTCTCTGAGATCAGGTTGAAGCGTTTTCTTTAAAATACATTATTGAATATTATTTCAGAAAGCTTGCAGAGGTGATGCTTCTTTACCAGGTTGTCTATTTACCAAATGTTAACCGACACCTAATCCACTTGTTGTTATACATTTGCAGCAGGCAGTGTTATGATTAACATGACGTGCTACAGGTTATATTTTTGCCATGTTGTGACATATCTGGGTCTCTGACTGATAGGAGTATTTTTAGCTGGCGCACCATCTTGGCAGCCGTCTTAAAGGCACTTTTCTCATGTCACCATCTTCGTATCGGTGCCAAGAACGAAGGAATAGGAGTGACATCCATCGTGTGGTTTGGGATGGATGTAGATTACAGAGTTGGAGAGAGAGACAGAGAGAACGGTGCTGGCCTTGTATTGTCTCTGTTCTGATTGGCCGTAGCCCAGTTTAGACGTTCAGAAGCAGGAAGTAGGATTATTCTAATACGGCTATGGCTGAAATAGAAGTGTGTGTTTTTGTATGTGTTTGGAGGCGATGGTGGGGAGATCAAGAGAGAGAGAGGAAGAGCCAATAACTAGGATACAGTGTTTGGTTTTGAAAAGATGTGTGTGTGTGTGTGTGTGTGTGTGTGTGTGTGTGTGTGTGTGTGTGTGTGTGTGTGTGTGTGTGTGTGCAGTAGCTGAAAGCCTGTTATGTTCTACTGTATTCTGCAGAGAAAAGTGTTTTCTCACAGCAGATTAGCTAAACAATAAGTGATCATCACTATTGTTCTACAGCTTATTGTATACAGCTTTATTGTGTATGGGATAATATGCAAATTGATTTAACCAGTTAGTTTTGGAGCGCGGTGTTTAACCGGAGCACCGTTATTGTCTTGTATTGTATTCTAATCTATTCTATTAAGATCCGTTATGTTGCACTTAAATTTCATTTTATTTGAACTTTCAAAGCTTCTTTTGAATGTTTTTGAATTCATATTTTCTGACTCCCTGGAATCTAAATCTACAACTTATTATAACATTAATGATATTAGTGCAGCCTAATCTTTATCGGCAACCGCGCAGAAATATCAAGTTTAAACAGAACAAGCTGCGCGTTATTCAAATGTTGATGCAGAATATCAAGAAAAGCAGTAAATCCTCATATGTTTAGCGTCTTTGCTTGAGAAATGACTTCATAATTAATTATCAAAGACCAACTAACCAATATGTTGTTTCAGCTCCAAGTGAATTCATTTCTATTCTACTAAAATAATTCAACACTATCATTGCTACTGTGATGGCTACTCAATTTTGTGATGAGCTAATGTGAGATGGTGAGATTAGACATCAGGCAGGAAAGGCTCACATTTGATCATATTTCACTGGAACAACATCTGGTTGAGGTCTGAGCTGATTACTGGAACATCTGGCTGGGCCGACTGACCATCCTGTCAGCACACCCAGATTATGTATTATGTCGAGCTCCATTCCCTGCAGTAAACTACTGTAGGTACACGCCGTTCTACCCAGCGGTGACAGCACGGGTAACAAATCACCTGATGTACATTTATACGTACTTACTCATCTTTTTCATCAGTAGTGACTGAAAAACTTCTCCAGAGTCCCATCATATCAGAATAACAAAACCAATGGATTCATATTTGAAAGCAGCGGAGAAAGGAGGAATATATTGCAAACAAAACAAGTAAGCCAGAAAAATATAGCCCCGAGGAAATGCTAAGAAAAATGCAATTAATCATGTGACACCGCTGGGCTGGTGCAGGTAATGATATGTTGCAGACTGTGGAAAAATGTACTAGTGCGGTTAAGGAGTCTGTGCAAACTGCAGCGACTGGTATCAGTACGCATAATGCAAACTGCAACCGGCCCCGTGACATGCTTTTGATCAAGTTTCACTCATTTAGATTTTGTTGGCACGTAAATCTGCGTTTACGCTGACACGTTTGCAATTGCTATCATCTTGAAGCTGCACAGTTCATACACAGGAATGAAAACGAGACGTCACAAGAGTTCTTCTCCTCTCCTCGTTCACATTTCCCGTGTTTGTTTATTTGTTGTTCGCTCGCCAAGAAATCTCACAATCACAAAGAGGAAACAAGTGACACACGTGTAGTAACAAAGGGAGTGATGACTGATTCTTGTACTGTTACCAAAAGAAAAGAGAAGTGACTAAAACATGCAAATGTAAAGGGAAAGACTAAAGGCTTTTTGTTCTCATGACAAGAAACTAAGTGCAGAGAATGGGTTTCCAGTTGTTTGTGTCCCAGTAGCAGGGAGAGTTGCTTTACTCCTGTAGGTACATGTAACACATGTAGCACAGGCAGTGGCCTCCTCTTTGACAAGTCCAGTCATACACTCTTAATACCTCCTCAGCACTGCTAGTCTGTTCAACAGCAGGAATGTTGAGTACAAGCACACAAACAAAGCTGATGATGAGTCGTGATTCACAAACCCTGTGAACCACCTCAAATGATATGTGATGCTTCTCTTCTGACCCTCTCCTTGTCTCCGTGTCCAGGTTCCTACATGTATGTGGACGTCTCGCAGTATGACGTTGGGGAGAAGGCCAGGTTTCAGCTGCCAGTCATGAAGGAGAACGACACTCACTGTATCGACTTCAACTATCTCCTCACCAGCCCCGACGGCTCCAGCCCCGGCACGCTCAACGTCCTGGTGAAGGTATAAAGACGACTGAGGATGATTGTACTGGTTCAATTTACACGTGTCATCTGAAAGAAAACAATCCGTTCTTTTCCTTTTTATTTCATTTTGAGACATTACATTAAAAGTGAGGCGAGGTTTGATTTCATGAGACACACGAGAGCTGGATTGCATTTTTAAATTCTTAGAAAACATAAGGTTCTTTCACTCCATAAAACAAACTCTAGATGAGCTCAAGCGCTGAGTTAAAGCTTTCTGTTTGTCACAATGGCAGATGGTGAACAGAGCTTCGGAAGTTAAAACAAAACAAAACAGGATTTATGGGAAACGTGGTCTGGCTTTTGTGAAATTACAACCACAAGTAACGCAGCTAGCATGCGAAAGTGGCCGCCGACTGACTTGCGTTTACCAAAAGAGTTTGTGTAATGTTGCCTATTCGAGCTTTAACAATTCATTGTAAAATAAAATACTGACTTTTTAAATGTGCAAAGAGGCAGCTTTAAAACTGAGAATGTCTTTTTGTTTACATAAACAAAGATGTTATTTTGTTTGACATCTATCCAAAGCACAAAGTGTGATGGATGGACTCGGGACGGGCACCATCTAACACACACATTTTATGATCCAAACCTTTCCCTCCACTGTGGTTGTTTCCACATCTCCTTCTTCTCTTTCCACTTGAGCAACACTTGCAGCGTAGAGGTGGAGGTATAGCTGACCTCTGACCTCTGACCTCTGACCTCCTCGTTTACATCAGTGTCTTAGACCCATGCCTGTGTTTTATGTATGTTTTGTGTGTTATTTCTAGGTAAACAAGGGTCCCTTGGCCAACCCTATATGGAACGTGACGTCCTACACTGGTAAAGACCGGCTCTCATTTCTTATTCTGACACCTGTCGATTTAATTCCCCCGTGTTGACTGTAATTTGTCTTTCAGGTAAAGACTGGCTGAGAGCCGAACTCGCCGTCTCCACCTTTTGGCCGAATGAATATCAGGTAACTCCCTAAATGACAACCAACAGCTGTGTTAATGAATGATTTCTTTATCTTGTATATATTAGCTTCATTTCCACTCCATGGGAATACACAAACACACGTAAACACACACACACACACATGCCGGAAGGCAGGCAGCTGATTTATTTGTGTTGACTGAGGCTCAGGAGGTGACGATTAGGCTAAAAAGAGACATAAATGTGTGTGTGTGTGTGTGTGTGTGTGTGTGTGTGTGTGTGTGTGGTGCCCAGCTGAACATCAATATTATTACCAATGTTGTTGTATCTTGTTTTTAATGAACACCTTTCTGACACGTTCAGAGTCACAGAGGTAGAATAATTGCAATTTCTCCTTCTTTCTTCATTTGTCAGCATGATCTGCGTGTGTTTGTTTGCCGGTGTCGACAGATGTGTGCACGTTGTGGGATAGCTTGTCTCCAAATGTCCTAGCAGTCATACACACACACACACTGATCATGTTAACACACAGCCTGGGGACCCTATAATATTACTGCAAGGCAAAGTGTGAAAGCATCCTCCAAATGGCCCATCTGGAGCCCAGTCCCCCTCAGTGGCTATGGGAGGAGATCGCCAGCATGAAACTCGTGTGTCAACATGTTTTAATTGAACATAATCATCCTGGTTTGCCGAGGCTTATACAGGCCTTTCAGGCTATGAAACAGGTTATTGGATTTGAGGTTATGAAGCTATTTTTTCATGTTGGAACATGTTTCTGTGTTAGCACTTAAGCTTGGATTGTAATGAGACTGGCTCCACCAGGGGAAGCGTAGACGCGTGTAGTCACGCACACACATGCACAAAACAATCGACGTGCACATAAAAGCCACACCTATTTTCTTTTATACCTTGTAATTACAACATTCCTGCATTTCAAAGTTTATTTTGCATTAAAACTGGCTTTCAGATGACGATTAAGACAGTTAACCAACCTTTGCGTTATTATAGCTGCAACGACAACCCGATCAAGTGATGAAAAGGCAACTGTTTTAACGATCACTTAAAGGGATACGTTGTCCATCTTTAACTCGGTGTCGTCGCAGCGAAATTGTCATTGCTAGAGAAAATCTTCAGAGTGATGCAAAACCGATACGTGCGTCACTCGGCTCACCTTTGCTGGCGTTAGGCGGGCCGGTTGAATAATATCGATAATTAAAATCATCATTATTTGCAGCCAGTTTAACATTCATTACCTTAAGCTTTGTGTCATTTAAGTACAACTTTCTCACGTAGATACACAAATAATAATGTACTTTACTTCAAATGTGTTTCGACAAAGCTCTAAACCCAGACGACTCGTGACGGAGAGGATTCGAACTATGGCAGGAAGTGGAAAACGACTCCTTGCCTGCAGATTTCTACATTTTTGATTCAGTAGCCATACATGCATACATCAAAATGATATATGCCGTTAGTTGATAAGAGGATGTGTGCTATCGTCCCACCCTACTCTGGAGTGATGATATGTCAGTCCTCAGCCTTCAGCGTATCGCAGTCTTTCCCATGTGAGAACTTGTGTATCCGAGCTATCAGTAATCCTTCCTCAGTCGGGCTGTGAGCGCTCGACACCTGCGTGATCGAAATACTATCTCCTTAGAGGTGACCACCATCGGACCCGTGAATAACAGAATGCAAAGGGTTTCATGGCGGATAATTAAGTTCGACAAGGAAACAGAATGAGCAATGACTTGCATCCAGGCTGCAGTGACCCTAGGCATTGTGGGACATATATAAAATCCACTTATGCATAAACGCACTAACGCACTAATGCATGATCGTTAACAGGGCAGTCGCAAAAATAAGACTCGAGTCTTGAGCGCCTTTCCCACTGGACATAAAACCCACTAACACCCACTTACATCTGGCTTTTATCTTTACTGGGAAAGGTTACAATCGACATTTCATTTCACCAAAGACTGCAGTAGTTACAGGTATTTATTGGCTCCGACCGATCAGTGATGGAAACATGGGCGGTATGCTATGTGACGCGCGTTGAAGTGAATATTTCATAAATAAATCAACAGGGAAAGACTTGATCCGACACTATGCGTGTGACTTCAAGGACTTGATTTGACAAATAATGAGATTTTTGTCGAATTTGGTAAAAAAATAAATAATGACGTTATTACTTTCTACAAAAAGCCAACTTTTCAGACAGATTTAAATCATACATCTGCACACGTACATGCGCAGGAGAAGTCATGAGGTCAGGTTGTGGCTACTGAAACAATAGTGGTGATATTAACGAGCAATGATCAGCAGACAGGCAAGCCGGTCTTCAGGCAGAGATGAAGGTATTAAAAGTCAACTGATGTCTTTCTGCTGCGCTCCGCAGTGAGCTATGAGTGAAAGATGATACGAGAGAGACAAGATAGATTGGTAGGGGGGGTGGGGGGAGAGAGGGGGAGAGTGTGGCAAGCAGGGGATGATAAGCTATGGGTAAACAGTTCACGGCAGATTTCCCTTTACAGGTGATGAATGACAACAACGGCTCACCCCCTCACTCTCTTTCTCTCCTTTTTGATAGCGACCTCCTCTCCTCTGCTCATTACAGCGCACCTCTCTGAGTAAACACTGTTAGGAAGCAGAGACGGCGAGCAAGAGACCGTAAGAGAGGAGTTAGGTAGGGGAGAGGAATGGTTTGAAAGAGGGGGATGATGATGGAAGGAATAAAAGAGTGGAGGGAGTTGGAGGGCTGTGGACGAGGAGGAGGCAGGGAGGACAAGATAGATGAGTAAGAGGAGAGTTATGTAGAGCAGATGATGCTGGTTAATGGAAGCACCTGTTGAATGCAGTATTAACTTTACCTGAAATATGGAATTTAGAGAAGCGGGTTAGCTTTACACACAACCACAAAGCGGTATTAAATCACAACTTGGGCCCAACATTTGCATGTGTTGAAATGCAGATAATAGATGGGGGGGGGGGGGGGGGGGGGGGGGGAAACAAAGAAACAGGATCCAACCTTTCATTTCTCTACCTTACCGCGCTTGGTTTTATTACTTGAGATTACTTTGATCCAACAGCAAGCATCTCATTTATTCTTCCCGGCTTGTTGGCCTGAATGTATAAATCCAGCAGCGGTCGGGATGGCAGCTTTGTATTTATCCAGTTTAGTGCACATCACCGGTGGCTGTCACTGACTTTCTATCTATCCGGTGCCAACTCAGATTGGATCCATCACTTTGACTGCAAATTTAAATGGCAATAGTCTCACTTTGTAGCTCTCAGTGGCCCCAGAATGCATCTAAAACTTGAGAGGCACAGTTTCTGATTTAGTAACAACACTAAAGAGGGTTGAACATTTGGCTCGTGATATGCAAGCGGTGCATTTGTTGGTTATGTAAGTTTTCTCCGAGGAACGGCATTTCTAATGTTTTTACTGTTGCTGTATTTAGTTGTTTTGGACATTTTGTATTAGCTCTAAATTGTTCTATTCACAGGATAATGGTCAGAATTTATATATTTATTCATCTTTATTTCAGTATTTATATTGCTACTTTAATATGGAACCAGTGTCGTGTGTGTAAACTGTGTGTGTGACTTTGTGTGTGTGTGTTTGTGTTTATTCTTGTGCACAGGTCTCTCACTGATGCTTCCTGTTTAAATACAGGATTTGGATTGAAAATATGGAATCTAATATATGATAGTAATGAATATAGTAGTAGCTAAATGTCTCTCTTTTCTCAGGTCATCTTTGAAGCAGAGGTTTCGGACGGCAAAACCGGCTTCATCGCCATTGACGACATTCAGGTGCTCAGCTACCCGTGCGGTGAGTCATTAGCATTGCCAGCAATTAGTCCTAGTTCGCTGAATAGACGCTGATAGCTTTGGCCACTAATTAGACTGTACCTGGGATGGTTTCAGTTGCACTTGAATGGCTAGATAAGTGGGAAGGTGACACAGCAAGGGAGGGATGCAGGGATGCAAGTCGTAGAGGAAAATGGGAGAAACAAAAAAGGGCGAGAGAGATTGGGAGAGAAAGAGGGAACGGGAGAGAGTGAAGCGGGAAATGAGACAGTATTAGGGCAATCATAGAGGGAAGATTCTGACCACTCAGCACTTTCTCTCTTTAACTCACATGCACACACACAGTCACACACACACCGTGAACACTAGCTGTCTTGTCTCATGCTGACAGGAAAGAGATGAGGGCTGCGATCCATTTTAAATTCTCTCTACGTCTCGAGTCGTCTTCTCTCCTTCGCTTGAGTGTTTCCTTACTTCCAGAGGGCAGAGAAGAGATGTGACGACAAACTGTTACCGTTAACAGAAGGGTCTGTTTATTTCCAGCCATAGGCAAGTTCCTGGAGGGTCCCTGTGTTGGATAGGAAGCAATTACAACTCCTTTTGGTCATCTGTCTTGTAGCAGCACTGAAATCTCTGAGGACAAATTTAGTTTCTTAATAGATTCTATTGATTAGAAGTCATAAAGATAAAGTGTCCTGCACCGCGCTCTTGCACAGTTGAGGTCTGGGTGTCCCTGTTTTCCCTTTCCCTGTCAGAAGTTAGCGATATGTCTCCGACAGAAATTCCTGGTCAATAAAGTGACATCTTTGAAAACTATATTTAAAAAGAAAAAGCACCAGTTTTTTAAAGGCGGAGGAGCCGGACTCCTAATGGGATGGAGCAAGTATTTGAAAAGGAGTTAGTACTTAGTCTCCACAGTGGAAGCATTCATCCTCACAGCTGCATTTCTGGACACACGGGTTTGTGTGTGTGCATGCGTGCAAACTAGTGTGTGTGTGTGCGTTTTCATTCACCATAGTAGCTGCTATCTATGATTGCAATCACCTCCCCAGAATAAGAATATCGTAGCTGAACTGCATCTTCAGGGTCTAAAAGGCTTATTTCATATCTTAGCGTAGTCGTTAAGAATTGGGAGCTATGTGAATTATATATACTGGATGTGACACTGATGTTACCGCCCAATGGCAATGCAGCTTCATCTGACTCCAGTAGAATCTAATCGCAGTAATAATATCCTCCTTGGTGGAAGTAATAATGAACATATTCCTTAGGGTTGGAAAATGTCCTGAAATGTATACAGTGTGTGATAACCCGACCTGTTTGTATCTCTACCTCCCTCTGGCTCTGTCACCTCGTCTCAACTTCTAACAGCGAATAAGATAAAGCCATTTTTAAATACATTTGACGCTTTTATCCAGAGCGACTTACAGTGAACTAAGTACAGGGACAGTCTCCCTGGAGCAGCCTTGCTCAGGGACACAATGGTGGCAGCCCCTAGTATAGGTAAATACATACTGTACAACCTCGCTGTTAACTCAATCTAATTTGTTTGACCTCCTTTGCTCTGTAGATAAATCTCCTCACTTCCTTCGCCTCGGGGACGTGGAGGTGAACGCCGGACAAAACGCCACATTTCAGTGTATCGCTACAGGACGCGACACATCGAACAACAAACTCTGGCTACAGGTACAACTATACACATGCATGTATGCACTCACTTAAAAACGTTTCAGTCTACTGAATAATCTACAGCTGCACATGTATAAAGTGTCTGTGTTCAACATATTTTCACACTTACCTCTTGTGGTATCGAGCCTTGGAAGATAGCTTTTGTTTTATTTGCTCAGACTTATCACTGAAAAATGATAAATGACAAAATGTAACAGCATCTCCCGGTTCCACAAAACAGTTGACGGTTGTTTTTAATGTTCAATGCTGTTCCACCACAGACCAAACCAACATGTACACGGCTAGATGCCATTAGAGGCAAGTGAGAAAATATGTTTTTATCTTTAATATGAGACTATTAATCCTGCTAACAAATAAATACATTTGCATGCCCCCAGTCTGATGGTGTAGAAATAGACAAACACAAAGAAATGAAACATTGTATACTCAGTGTGCCGCCTTCAGGACTTGTTCGTCCAATAATATAAGCGTTATCCACACACACGCACACGCACACACACACACACACACGCACACACACACACACACACACACACACACACACACACACACACACACACACACACACACACAGAGCGACCCCAGGCCGTACATCCTAGCAGCTAACATGATTAAGAGTTTAATAGCTGCTGATTTAATTATAGCTCTATTGTAGTCATGACCTTCAAACCTGCTGTCAGGGAAGAAGAGGGGAGGTGTGTGTGTGTGTGTGTGTGTGTGTGTGTGTGTGTGTGTGTGTGTGTGTGTGGTCTACTACTGCCTTGTGACCTTAAGCAAGGCAGTTAACCCTCTAGAGGCCTCTGCAGCCCCTGATATCCATCTGTGTGCTTATCTGTGATTCAGAGGAGAAATGGAGAAGATATTCCCGTGGCTCTCACCAAAAACATCAACCACAGACGTTTCGCCGCCTCCTTCCACCTCAAAGAAGTCACTAATCAGGATCAGGATCTGTACCGCTGCGTCACCCAATCAGAGCGCGGCTCCGGGGTGTCCAACTTCGCGGGTCTTATCGTCCGAGGTGAGGATTTAAAAAATATATTTTTTCAAGGTTATTTGATTACTTTGCCTGATTGTTTTGTTATCTCTGTAATACTTGTGTTTTTGTTTTCTGTGATTTAATATTTGATACCTCAGCTTTATTAGATATCTTTTAGTGGAAAGTAAAGTGCTTTCCACTGTTTCCAAGTTACTGTACGCCCGTCAAGCTTTACGCTCCTGCGATGCACGTGATTCAGCTTACATGATAACAGTTGCAGATTCATCATTAGACAGATTTATGAAATGATGGGCCCTCGAGGTCAGACAGAGGGAGACGACAGCCGTGTAGAGCTAGTGGTGTTAAGTATGATCAAAAACATCACACTTTTGGCTTCTTAGCTTATACTAATACGAGACACAGGTTGGGTTTATGCTTTTTTGTTTATATATTCAAACATTAACCTTACAAGAGAAAAGGCCTTTAAGAAGAAGACAAACTAATGTGTTTGGTGCACGTAACACCGTCTTTGAATATTGGCTGACTGGAACGTTTTCTCCCCCAAATCCAAGAAAGAGCAGGACGGAGCCGCTAACGTTAGCTTAAACTTTGATAGCATCCAGGACCAGCTTCCACACACTGGTTAAATGCTACTCAGGAGATACACTATCATTAACATGACCTGTTACCCCCACAAACTAGTATAGGTAGTTAATGATAAGCTAACTCTTGGACTAAACATTAGCTTACTCCTGTGTGTAGTAAGCTAGTAGGCGGACATGCTAACGTTGGCAGCTTAGGCTACATTAAAGAACCATCAAAGACACCGTTTGATTCGTTCCTTACACTTCAATCATGGTTTTTTTCACTTTGCAAAAGCAACAAATAAATAAGAAAGATAAGAACCAAGAGATTGGTTAAGTATCTCTCCTATAACACTTAACACTATTTTGAGAGATCTAAGACTCCACAGAGCCGAAGCTACGGCTTCTAAGCTAATATTGAACAACCGCTGTTGGGTTGATTTGAATCTTTCCATGACCCCGTCCTTGACCAAAGTTATCTTCTTGACCCAGTTATATATATTGTGTGTTATGAGTAACTTTGTATTGTGTTTAACTTTTGAAATGTCAAATGTAGTCTTACCAATCAAATGTGCACTCACTGTGTCGGACTGATAAAATGTAAGTCACTAACACAATATAGACTAATGAGGAGAGTTTGTGTGCGAGTATATGTAGATGTGTGTATGCCAGCCTAGTGTTTGTGAGTGTGTGGAAACACTCTGTGTGTGTGTGTGTGAAGCCACTGCATTAGTGTCTATGGCATGTGTGTGTGCGTGAATGGAAACTGTGTGTGCTCCAGCTGTCATGTGCAGCTGACATGTGGTTAATAAGGTGTCACCAATGTGTGTTTGAGACGGGATGCTTTATTCATTCACATCCAAATAGCTTACATATTCAATTCATCTCAGAGAGAGGGAGAGGGAGGGAGGGAGGGAGGGAGAGAGAGAGAGAGAGGGAGGGAGGGAGGGAGGGAGAGAGAGAGAGGGAGAGAGAGGAGGGAGGGGAGAGAGAGGGAGAGAGAGGGAGAGAGAGGGAGAGAGAGAGGAGGGAGGAGAGAGGGAGAGAGAGGGAGAGAGAGGGAGGAGAGAGGGGATGATGAGGGAGGGAGAGAGAGAGAGAGAGAGGGAGGAGAGAGGAGGAGAGGGAGAGAGAGAGAGAGAGAGGGAGAGAGAGGGAAGATGATGGAGGAGAGAGAGAGGGAGGGAGAGAGGGGGAGAGGAGAGAGGACAGAGAGAGAGAGAGAGAGGGAGGAGAGAGAAGAGAGAGGGGGGAGGAGAGAGAGAGAGGGAGAGAGAGAGGGAGAGGAGAGAGAGGAGAGAGAGAGAGGGAGAGGTGAAGGCGAAAGAGTGATAAGGGAGTGACACACAAAGGAGGGGGAGGAAGGGGAGAGACGAGTGGAGATGGAGAAGAAAAGTTAAATGTAAATAGTCTGCTCATTATCTCAAGAATATCCATATCAGAATCAGGAATATGTCTGAATATGTAAACAGCTGAGCAGAGTTATGTTTATTATTCTGCATAAGAGATGGCAGAGGAGAAAAGAAATGAGAAATCAAAGCAGGAGCGAGCGCCATGAATATTAAGTTTAGCTGGTGTGGCTCGTAATGGAGCTCTGGCACTGTCCAGTTTAGGGGTTCAACTCTGTGCGTCTCCTGAGCAGGACACTGACACTGCCGAGCGTTAGGGTTACACCCCCCACTGGGAATGTTTTGTCTTTGGACAGGGAAATACGGCGGCATTGGAAACTCACTTTTTTTCTGCGGGGAAGTAGTAGGAATACGTAAGTGGCTAATGTTTATTTATCAAGAACATCTTTCTTTGAATTTGAGAAGGCGAAGAGGAGAGAGATGAAGGATCCGCTCAGCGGGAGACATGTGTCTTTACATGAATAGGACCAATCTACATATATGAAAATAGATTCAGGTTCAGTGAGACGCATTGAGCGACGCGTGTGTCGTAGCCCGGCATCGCCTGGAAAACAGCCACTTCTTCAATCTGTGAAAAGATACGTTTGGAGCTCTGAGGGATATTGGCGATTATGAATATTGATCCAGATTGCGGTTGTTAGGAAGATATCACAATAAAAGAATGAGCCCTGCATGTATGAATGTGGAAGGAGAGAAGTCTCATGTTTATTTATTAGAAATATCAGATGGGGAGATGAGAGCCAGAGAAAAATCAAAGGAACAGGGAATATGTTTATTTCACTTCTTGAAAAGTAGGATATTTGAGGTTCCTGCAGGACATTGACGACCATGAATATGGACAGAGTTAAGCTGCATTATTGATACTTCTGCTCTGAATGTTTCGCTTTAATATTTATTTATTGTGGAAATTAAAGAGAGAACGAAAGATGAGGGCTGATTTATGGAGGAATCGTGCATCTGGTACGAATCTGCTGAATAGGAAAATGGAAGAAAGAGTCGAGAGAAGTGTCAAAATATGACTTGTGTGTGTATATGAAAACATATATATAGTTTGCTGCAGGACAGTAACCCAGGTGTCATTTTCAAAGACTGAAAAGTGGTCTGCTGGGGGAGTGAGATTGCCTCGGTGCAGGTACGCACAGGCCTGGTCTATTGATATTTATAACATGTAGATGACAGAGATGTGCCATTATTGTCTCCCTCTGTGTGCTGAAGCTGTCAACATCTGAGAAAAGAAGCACATTTTGTGGAGGCAGAGGTGCATCATGGGAGCATTAGAGGGGTGACATGGGATTCCCAGATATTGTATTCTCATACCCACATATATGACTTTCACTCTTCCTCGAGCAGAAATACAGACAACTTCAACTTCAAGTATGTTTCCAACGATGTAATTATCGGCTTATTCTACAGAATGAAAGATATTCAGTTCATAGAAAGCTCTCAGTAAACAGACGAGCAGCCAACCCTCACATTGGAGTAAGCATGTAAATGCTTCTTTAATTAATTAAAATGTTTAATTCTAGCTCTGATATAAAACCCATGTTTCAATAAAGATACCAAAGACGATACTTTACTTTACTAATGTTTTTCTACAAAATGTTAAATGAACAAAATGTGTTTGTGTGTGTGTGTGTGTGTGTGTGTGTGTGTGTGTGTGTGTGTGTGTGTGTGTGTGAGACAAAGAAGTATGAGAGAGTCTGACTGTGTATTTGTGTATATGTGTGTGTCACTAGTGGTTTGGTCAGAGCCAAACTCTAATAAAGCATTGCCCTCTGGTTCCAATGGTGACAGAGCGCGTCATCACGCCAGCTCGTATCACACTCACACACACACACACACACACACACACACACACACACACACACACACACACACACACACACACACACACACCATGCCAGCTTGCATTACACACAACCCATGGCCTAAAAAGCTCCTGCAATATTATTGTCACACACACAAACACACAAACACACACACATGGATCAGACTTAGGGAGGAAGCACTACTGACTTTATACAACTGTCTTAAACCTGTAGTGGTCCACTTCTAAAATGTCCCTTTCTCTTGTTTAACCCATCACAACACACACACACACACACACACACACACACACACACACACACACACACACACACACACACACACGCATGCACACACATTCACACATGCACGTTCTCTCTAAGTAATAGTGACAGGTGAAGCTTCAGGCGTTATGGAACTATAGAAAACCTACTACTACTGTTGGCTGTCAATACGACTGAAACACACACACACACACACACACACACACACACACACACACACACACACACACACACACACACACACTTGCACACACATTTTCACACGCATACACACCCCTCTTGTGTTCTGGAGGTCAGTTGTCCTCCAGTAAAACCATGGTGATGTCAGCAGCAGTTTGGGAAAAATAAACTTTATTGACAAGGTTGCTGACGACGGACAACAAAGAAGAACATGCCTAGTGGGCGCTCGTCGCCAACAATGTCTTTCTTTCTTTATGTTACGTCTTTCTGTCTCTTTACGTCTTGTTGTTCTTTCACTGCATGAATCTTACATCAGACAATCTTCCAAACCCTCTTCCATTGCCTCCAGGGCCTCGCATCTAATATCAGCAAAGAAAGTGATTGACAGTGTATACAAATTAATCACGCAGGCGGGTTAGGTCAGAAAACGACACACACACTTGAAGTCTTTCCCGATGTTTATTTGTTTTGTTATTATTATTTACATTTGACCCATAAAAATGAGGAATGATGAGAAGGTTCACACATGTGATTAATAATAAAAAAGATGGTGACAACAAACCCATCTCAAAACAACACCATTGATGATTTGTTAGAATTGTTTTTAGGTCAACTGTACAAATGACAAGTGATGGAACAAAAAGAGGAAGAAAATCAAACGTATGAACGCGTTCCAGCGATTGTTTTCTCTGGAGTCACTTAATGACCCACTTACATTCAATAATGTTTCCTTTTCTGTGTATTATTCATCTTTTAGATATTCAATAAGTAACACACAAACATGTACAACGCAGGCTGCATGCAGACGGACCTACTCCTTTGTATGCTTGAATACATTTTGTGAGTTTTTACTTTATTTCTTTATTTGTTTTTTAATCATCAAGTTGTTTACTTTGTTTATTTGATGGCGTTGCGAGCTGACATGTTGTTGACGTTGTCGGTTTTCTAAAGTCACTTCAACATTCATTATCTGGATTCAACTCTGTGTGTGTGTGTCTGTGTCTGTGTGTGTGTGTGTGTGTGTGTGTGTTTGCATGTGCTGTCAAACTACAGTGTTTCATCTGTTGCTAAAAAGACACTTCCCAGCCTGCACCTCTCTGACAGTCATAGTCAACACACACACATGCAGAGATGCAAAAAAACACAAACACACACACACAAAGGGAAAAAGAGGTGACAGCAAAATACAGATATTAAAGGAACAACATGCACAGTGACACACATGCACACACATATAATTTAGATAATACTTACTTTGATATGATACGATTGAAGCTGGATTGCTGAAAAGAAAATCACATGTTTCCCTATCTTACTGATACTGATATCGCAATATCGCCTTGTGGTGTGTTCGAGAATGTGGCGGAGAGATAAAATACATATGATTTACTGTATGCGAGATAGGCCGCAGTGTGTGTGTGGGTGTTTGTGATTAATTCATGTGCTGATCCGTGTGTGTGTGTGTGTGTGTGTGTGTGTGTGTCAAGTAGATAAATCTTTGATGCTGCGTGTTTTTAAGGTTGTGTGTGTGTTGTGCTTTCGGCTTGTCAATCACAGATGCGTGACAGTTAGCTCTGATCTGAGTGACTGGCCCTGAACCATCACACATCCATCATATTTACGTGCAAGTACACGGAAATTATTCACCGGGAGCGTCTCCAGACGTAGTTCATGGCTGAATTACAGGACGTGTGTCGAATGAAAACTACACTTTATGCAATCAAATGATATAATTACAAAAAAGACGTCTTTGCTCTTTCACTATTTTAATGGCACTTTTTATGAAATACAGTCGTGTACAAGGATGCAACCATCATTTAATTTGCAGGGAAATGCAGCTGTAGTCCATTTATTCTACACCAGAACACATTACAAAGCATGTAGTGGAACAGCCTTAGGTTGTAGCTGGATTAGTTTATCTCCCAATGGGGGGTCATTTGGAGTGGGCGAAGGTGATTATCCCTTACCGTTTCCCTTCGCTAAATCTATACCAATTTAAAAACGAGGAGAGAAAGAGGAGCAGACCAATTAGAGGAAGATTTGGTAAGCTTGTTGTAAAATTAACTTGGCATTGGGATACGTACACCAAATGGCAACCGTGATCAGAATCCCTGATCCTGAATCGAGAAGTTTACACATTTCTATTGCAGTTAGCAAGCAATTGCTAACCAAAGCCCCAATTTAGACACACTGTGCAACACCGTACAGTAATCTGATGCCACATGATTCACATTTAGGTCTCGCGTCTGCAATCACATGAGGTCGAACACGCCGCAAGTCAAAATTGAATGTCGCTAGATTGACGTAAAGGCCGCAGCAAGTAAAGAAAGAAAATTAAACCAGTTCCATGAAGAGGGTTCGAGCCAATTTAGAGTTTTTGAGGAGATCCTCCTTATATCCGATCATTCAATTACATTTCTGAGCACGACTGGGGCCAAAAGAGGTTAACCTGTTATCATTCCCCGCTTGTGCGCTGATGGACTTTATAAAAGAGGCAGCAGAATTTGCTCGCTAATAACATTAAATGAGGAAACTGATGAGAAAACGTATTAGAGCATTCACTTCGATGGCAACATAGGTTTTAAAATCTATCAGTCATGCAGCCTGTAAGAGGAAAACACTCGCCTTCCCTTCGCATCATTACTTTAAACTCGGGGCGGTTCTTTCACCTCTCGCACCAGATGCAAAATAAATAACGCTCGCATTGTGGCGTCCTTTCGTAAATGTCCTGCCGTGTCTTAATTAAGCTGTAAGGAACATTTACACAACAGACGCTTGAAAGACAAAGACGCAACTTTAACAGATAGACGACGGGGGCTCACAGTATCGGCCACGATGACGGACACTTTGTGAAGTGTGAATAAAAACCCTTTTTCAGTGTCTTGTTCAGAAGGGGGAAGGCGTTTGAAGTGAAGCAGCTGCAGAGGGCGTGTTTGCATTAATATTAAAGTGTATTATATCTCCAACAACACAGCACAGGAGAGTCACTGCGGGAAACAACATGGCTAATAAGTGTGAGATGAAAGTAACTGCATATAAAGCGTGCGTCTTTGAGCATCTAGAGAAGCTATGAATAAAAGTATTACGGTATTTTTACTGTAAGTTAGAAAGTAGGAACACTGGATTAAAAACAACTCCAGACGACAGAACAACTAAGAGCACCTGGTCTCAACGTTTGCTGCCCTTCAAGTCCATCATCACATCCACACAGCTCGTTTGCAGTTTCCACGAGTGTCCCT